>NC_135547.1:82608791-82700535 GCF_045843805.1 Urocitellus parryii
ACTCTAACCCAAACCCAAACCCTAACCCTAACGCTAAACCTAACCATAACATTATCCCTAATGCTAACCCTAAACTAACAGTAACCCTAACCCTAATGCTAACACTTACATGAAATCTAACCCTAACCCTAAACATGTCCCTAATAGGAACCCTCATCCTAACACAAATCCTAACTATAATCAAAACACTAACACAAACTCTGACCCTAACCCTAATACTAACACTAACCCTTATCTAACACTAACGCTAAATTTAATCCTAACTTTAACCCTAACCCTAACACTACATCTAAACCTAAACCTATCCCTATCCTAACAGTAATCTTAAACCGAACCTAAACCTAACCATAAAACTAACACTAAACCTAAACCTAACCTTATCCCTAATCCTAAAACTAACACTACCACTAACCCTAACATTAACATGAACACTAACCCTAACCTTAACACTAAAATTAACCCTAACCCTAATGCTAAATGTAAGCCTAACACAAATTCTAACAGTAACCCTAACCCTAACACAAACCGTAATCCTAACCCTAAACACAACCCTAACAATACCAATCCTAAATCTAACGCTAACCCTAACACTTACCCTAACTCTAAAACAAACATTAAAAATAACTATACCAGTAAACCTAACCTAACCAAAACCTTATCCCTAATCTAAACCTAAACCTAATTTTAACCTTAAAACTAACCTTAACCCATACCCTAACTGTAACACTAACACTAACTCTAACCCTAATCCTAAACATTATCTTAAATCTAACCCTAACACAAACACTAACCCTAACCATAAACCTAACCTAATTTTAAACCTAACCCATAAATAACCCTAACCCACATCCTAACCCTAATTTTAACTGTGACCCTGACCCCAATCATAACTCTAACCCTAACACTAACCCAAAACTAACCCTAACACTAACCCAACACTAACCCTAACCCTTAATTTAAAAGTAATTCTAACCATAATCCTACCCATAATCAAAACCCTAACATAACCCTAACAAAAACTGTAACCGTAACTCTAACTCTAACACAAATTCCCACCGTAACCCTAAAACTGACACCAACACTAACCCTAACAGTAACCCTAACACTAAATCTAAAACTAATTCTATCCCTAAACCTTACCCTAACCCTAACACAAACCCTGACACTAACACTAAACCTTACCTAACCCTAACCCTAACACCAACCCTAAACCTAAACATAATCCTATCTCTAACCTAACACTACATCTAACACTAAACCTAACACTAACACTAACCCTTAACGTATACCTAAACCTAACACTATCCTAAACCTGAACCCTAAGTCTAACCATAAACCTAACTCTAACCCTAACCCTAGTCCTAACTCTAACATTAACACAAACCGTAATCCTAATGTAAAATTAACACTAACAATAACAGTAACCCGAACCCTATCACTAAACCTAAACCTACCACTAACTGTACACTAACCCTAACACGAAACATCACCTTATCCCTAACCCTAACCCTAACACTAATCCTAGCTGTAACCCTAAACATAAAACTAATTTAAACCCTAAACAAAACCATAACAGTTACCCTAATAAAAACCCAATTCCAAAACCTAATACGAACACTAACCCTGACTGTAAATCTATCCCTAACCCTAACTCTAATCCTAACCCTAACACAAATTCTAACACTAACCCTAACCCTAACACTAAATCTAAAAATAACCTTAAGCCTAACACTATTAATTACCCTAACCTAACACTAAACCTAAACATCACCCTATAGATAACCCTAAGTATAACCCTAACCCTAACCCTAACCCTAACACTGATCCTAACTCTAACCCTAACCCTACCTCCAAACCTAATCCTAATTGTAAATGTACCCCAAACTCTAACCCTAACCCTAAAACAAACCCTAAACGTAACCATAAACCTAACCCTAACAGAAACCCTAATCCTAACCCTAACCATAACCCTAACACTACCTATCCCTAACACTAACCCAAACAACTACCCTAAACCTAACAAAAACCCTAACCTTAAGCATAACACTAACCATCACTAACACTAACCCTAACCTAATAATATACATAAAACTAACCTTAACCATAAAACTAACCTTAACCCTAACATTAACCCTAACACAACCCTAACCCTATCCCTAACACATATCTTAAGTCTAACACAAACACAAACCCTAAACCTAACCCCAACCCTAACCTAATTTTAAAACTAACCTTTACCATAACCCTATCACTAACAAAAGCCCTAACCCTTACCCTATCACTGAACCTAAACATTATTCTAACAATAAACCTAACACTAAACCTAACCCTAACCATAACACTAACACTAACTCTAATCATAATCCTAAACTTAATTCTAACACTTACCCTAACCCTTAACCTAATCCTTATCCTAAACCTATCCCTCACACAAACCCTAAGCCTAACCCTAACACCAACCCTAACCCAAACACGAAAAATAACCCTAACCTAATCATAACCTAAAACTTACCATAACACTAACCCTAACCCTATCTGTAAAAGTAACTCTAAGCCTAATGCTAACTCTTTCCCTAACCCTAAACCTAACTCTATCCCCATAATATGAACCCTAAACCTAACACAAAACCTAACTGTAACCCTAACACTAACACAAATTCTAACCCTAACTGTAGTAATACTCTAACATTAACGCTAACCCTAACCCTAAACCTAAATCTTAAACTAACCCTAACCCAAAACCTGACTTTAACCCTAACCCTAAAACTAACCTGAACCCTTACATAAAACTAAACATAACACTAACACTATATCTAACACTAAACCTTTCCAAAACCTAACACTTTCCTTAACCATAACCCTAAACTAACTAAAAACATAACACTGAACCTAACCCTATCCCTAATCCAACACCAACCCTAACCCTAACATTAACAAAAACCCCACCCTAATCCTAAAACTAAAACTAACGCAAACCCTAATGCTAAATCTAACCATAACACAAACCCTAACCCTAAAACTAACCCTAACACAAACGCTAATCTTAACCCAAACCATAACCGTAATACTACCAATCCTAACCCTAACCCTAACCTAACACCAACCCTAACCAAAACACTAACCATAATCAAACCATAACCTATCCCAAAACCTAAAACTAATCTTAACCCAACTCTAACCCTAACCCTAACTCTAACACTTTTATTAAATCGAACCCTAACACAAATCCTAACCTGAACCCTAACTTAATTTTAAACCTCAACCGTATCATAATCCTAACCGAAATCTTAATGTTAACCTTAACCATAACCCTAACCCTAACCCTAAAACTAACTCAAATACAAACCCTATCACTAACCCTAACACAAACCCTAAACCTAACCTTAACAGTAACCGTAACACTAACCCTAACCCTAAACATAACCCTTAAAAAAACCCTAAGCATAACCCTTATATTAACACAAACTCTAACTCTAACCCTAACCCTAACACTAACACTAACCCTTACACTAAACCTAACATTAAATCTAAAACCAACCCTAAACCTAAACCTTACTTTAACCCTAAAACTAACCCTAACACTAAACCTAAATTTTACTTAACACTAATTCTAACCCTAAAACTAACATTAACTCTAACCCTAACACTAACCCCAAAATAAACCCTAACACTAACCCAAACCAAAACCCTAACCCTAATGCTAAACCTTACCATAACACTATTTTTATACCTAACCCTAAACCTAACCCTTACCCTAACATGAACCCTAACCCTAACACTAACATTAAACCTAAATCTAAATCTAACACTAACCCTAAATCTGATAATACATCTCACCCTAAACCTAAGACAAATATTAACCATATACCTATCCGTAAACCTAACATTGTACTTAAGCATAATTGTAAAGCTAACTGTAACCCTAAACCTAACCCTAAGCTTAACAAGATCCCTGACCCTAATGCTAACACTAAACTTAACACTAACCATACCCCTTACATAACACTAACCCTAAACCTAATTATAACCCTAACCCTATCACTACATGTAACCTAAACCTATCCCTAAACCGAACTATCCTTAACACTAACACTAAACCTAACCATAAACCTAACACTAAACCTAAACCTTACACTAATTCTAACCCTAATATTAACACGAACACTAACCTTAACCCTATCACTAAAACTAACCCTAACCCTAACACTAAATATAACCCAAGAACAAACCCTAATCCTAACCCAACCCTAACAAAAATCCTAATCCTAACCCTAACCATAAACTTAACACTACAAATCCTAAACCTAACACTAAACTTAACCCTAAAACAAACCCTAAACTAAACCATAACACTAACCCTAAACTAACCCTTACTCTAACCCTTAAATAAACCTTACCCTAACCCTAACTCTAAAACTAACCTTAACCCAAACCATAACCCTAACCCTAACCCTAAACCCAACACTTATCTAATATCTAAACATAACAAAAAACCTAAACCTACCCCTAAACCTAAACTAATTTTAAACCTAACCCTCATCATAACCATAACTCGAATCCTGTCAGTAACTGTAACCCTAACCCTAACCCTAAACTAACACAAACCCTAACCCTAACCATAACACTAACCCTAAACCTAAATCTAACAGTAAACCTAACACTAAACCTAACCCTAACCGTAACTGTAATTCTAACCCTAATCCTGTCCTTAACCCTAAACCTAACCCTAACCATAAACCTAACAAAAATCCTAACCTTAACCTTACACTAACACAAACTCCAATCCTAACACTAAAACTAAGTGTAATACTAAACCTAACTCTATTCCTTACCCTATCCCAAATGCTAACCCTAACACTAACCCTACATTTTACCTAACACTAATTCTAACTATAACCCCAACATTAAACTTAACCCTAACCCTAACTGTAACCCTAACACTAACCCAAACCCTAACCCTAATGCTAAAACTAAGCGTAACACTATCCCCTAACACTATCCCTAACCCTAAACCTAACCATAACCCTAACACAAACCCTAACCCTAACATTAACCTTAACCCTAAAGGTAAAACTAACAATACATCTAACCCTAACCGTAACACTAACACTAAACCTAAAACTATCCCTAAACCTAACACTATTTTAAATGTAACCCTAAAACTAACCATAAACCTAACTCTTACCCTAACCCTAACACTAAACCTAACACTAACTCTAACACTGACCTTAACAAGAACCCTAACCCATACCCTAACACTTAAGCTAACCCTTACCTAACCCTAAATCTAACCCTCACACACACACTAACCCTAACCCTATTTCTAACCTAACCCTAACCCTAACAAAAACCCTAAACCTAACCCAAACAATGACCCTTACATTAACCCTAAACCTAACCCTTAGTCTAACACTTACTATAACCCTAAGAGTAACCCTAACACTAAAACTAACCCTAAACCTAACCTTAACACTAACCCTTACACTAACCCAAAAACTAACCCTATCCCTAACACTAACTCTAACCGTAACCATAACCCTAACACTAACACTTACCCTAACCCTAAACCTAATACTTTCACTTAGCCTAAACCTAACCTTAATCCTAAAATTAACCCTAAATCTAACCCCATCACTAATCCCAACTCTATCCCAAACACTAATCCTAAACTTAACCTAAGCCTTAGCCTAACACAAACCCTAAACCTAACTCTAACACTAATCCTAATCGTAACCCTAACACTAAAGCTACCCTCTACTCTAAACCTAACGTTAAATCTAAACCATAATCCTAACCCTAAAACGAACCATAACCATAACTCTAAACCTAACCCAAACCCCAACTCTAACCCTAACACTATTTCTAACCGTAATACAAACACTAACGCTAAACTTACCCTAAACCTAAAACAAACCCTAAACTTAACCCTAAACCGATCCCTAATACTAACCTAACGCTAATTCTAACCCTAACCCTAACACTAACCATAATTGTAACCTTAATCCTAACCCTAATACTAACCCTAACCTTATCACAGACCCTATCCCTAACAATAAAAGTAACCCTAAACTAACTATAACCTAAAAACTAACCTAATGCTTACTCTAACCTTAAACCTAACCCTAACTCTAAAACTAAATTTAACCCAAAACCTAACCCTAACCCTGAATCTAAACCTAACCCTTACACTAATACTAATACTAACCCAAACCTAACATTAATTCTAATCTTAACCCTAACACTAATCCTATCACTAACCCTAACCATAGCCCTAACACTAACCCTAACCCTAAACTTAACACTAACCCTGACCTTAACCCTATCACAAACCTCAAACCAAACCCTAACCCTAATCTTAAACCTAACGCTAAACCTAAAACTAACCTTAACACTAACCATAACAATTACCATAAAACTAACACTTTTCCTAACCCTAAACCGGACACAAACCCTAACCCAAACCATAACCATAAACTTAACATAACACTAACACTAAAATTAATTATAACACTAACCCTAACCCTAACCATAACCATAACACAAAACCTTATGCTTACCCTAACCCTAACCGTAACACTAACATAGTTAGGGCTATGGTTAGGATTATGGTTAGAGTAAGGGTTAAGGTTAGTGTTAGATTTGGGTGTAGGCTTAGGATTACATTTAGGGTTAGTGTTTGTTTTAGGGTTTGTGTTAGTGTTAATGTTAGGGTTAGGGTTCAGGTTGAGATTAAGGTTAGAATTAGTGTTAGGTTGGGGATAGGGTTAGGGTTAGTGTTAGGGTTAAGGTTAAGGTTAGGGTTAGTGTTAGGGTTTAAGTAAGTGTTAGGGTTTGTGTTCGGGTTGTGTTAGGGTTAGGGTTACTGTTACAGTTAGGATTGTGGTTAGGGTTAGTGTTAGGTTTAGTGTTAGGTTAGTGTTATGTTTAGGGTTAGTGTTAGGGTTAGTGTTAGAGTTAAGATTAGGGTTAGTGTTAGGTTTATGCTTAGGGTAAGGTTTAGTGTTAGGGTTAGGGTTATAGTTAGGCTTAGGTTTAGTGTTAGGAATAGAGTTAGGGTTAAGGTTAGGTTTAGCGTTAGTGTTAGGTTTAGGGTTAGAAATAGGGTTAGGGTTAGTTTTATGGATAGGGTTAGTGTTTAGGGTTAGAGTTAGTTTTAGGGTTACAGTTAGGATTAGAGTTAGGATTAGGGTTAGAGTTAGGGTTATGGATAGGTTTAGGTTGACTGTTAGGGTTAGGTTTAGAGTTAGGGTTAGGATTATAATTATGGTTAAGGTTAGGCTTAGTGTTAGGTTAAGGGTTAGGGTTAAGATTAGGATTAGTGTTAGGTTTAGTGTTAGTGTTTGTGTTAGTGTTAGGGTTAGGGTTAGACTTAGAATTTTTATTAGGTTTAGGGTTAGAGTTAGAGTGAGGGTTAAATTGAGGATTAGGGTTAGGGTTTGGCTTAGGTTTATAGTTAGGGTTAGGGTTAGTTTTAGAGTTAGTGTTAAGATAAGTGTTAGGGTGTGTGTTAGTTTTAGGGTTAGTGCTAGAGTAGGGTTATGTGTAAAATTAGGGGTAGGGTTCAGGTTAGTGTTAGTGTTTGGGTTGAACTAGGGTTAGCAATAGGGTTAGTTTTAGGGTTGGGTTAGGGTTAGTGTTAGGGTTAGGGTTAGCAATAGTTTATTTGAAGATAGATTGAGATTTACTGTTAGGGTTAGGGTTACGGTTAGTGTTATGGTTAGCATTAGGGTTAGGGATAGGATTAGCATTAGGATTACGTTTAGGGTTAGTGTTAGGGTTAGCGTTAGGGTTAGGGTTAGAATTAGTGTTAGAATTAGTGTTAGGTTTACATTAGTGTTAGGGTTAGGTTTATGGTTAGGGTTATTGTTATGGTTAGGTTTAGGGTTAGGGTTAGTGTTTGGCTTAGAGTAATTTTTAGGGTTTGGGTAAGGGTTATGGTTAGTTTTAGTGTTTAGTTTAGTGTTAGGATTAGCGTTTGTGTTAGTGTTAGGATTAGGGTTTGGTTTAAGTTAGGGTTAATGTTAGGGTTTGTGTTAGGGTTAGTGATAGGGGTAGTTTTACAATAAGGATTAGGGTTAGGTTTATGATTAGTTTTGAGGTTAGTGTTAGGGTTTGTGTTATTTTTAGCGTGAGTGTTAGGGTTAGGCTTAGGTTTAGGATTGGTGTTAGGGTTAATTTTTGGGATAGGTTTAGAAATAGTGTTAAGTTTAGGAATAGGTTTAGGTTTATTGTTAGGGTTAGGGTTAGGGTTAGGGTTAGTATTAAATTTAGGCTTAGGGTAAGGGTTAGTGATAGTCTTATGTTTGGGTTAGAGTTAGTGTTAGTTTTATGGTTAGGGTTAGGGTTTTTGTTAGGGTTAGGGTTAAAGATACAGTAAGTGTTAGTGTTAGTGTTAGGGTTAGGGTGATGTTTAGCATTAGGCTTATTGTTAGGGTTAGGGTTAGTGTTGGGGTTAGTGTTAAGGGTAAGAGTTAGGGTTAGGGTTAGCTTTAGTGTTAGGGTTATGGATAGGGTTAGGGTTAGTGTTAGGGTTAGTTCTAAAGTTAGGATTAGGGTTAGGGTTAGGGTTAGTATTTTTGTAAGGGAAAGGATTTGGGTTAGAATTTCATATAGGTTTACAGTTAGAATAAAGTTTATGGTTAAAGTTAGCGTTAGGGTTAGTGTTTTGGTTAGGTTTAGGGTTAGGATTAGGATTAGGTTTAGGGTTAGTGTTAGGGTTATGCTTAGGATTAGGATTAGGGTTGGGGTTAGTGTTAGGGTTAGTGTTAGAATTAGTGTTATTTTTAGGGTTAGTATTAGGGTCAGTGATAGGGTAAGGCTTTGGTTAGGGTTAGTATTATTGTTAGTTTTAGGGTTAGTGTTAGGGTTACGTTTATGGTTATGGTTATGTAAGGGTTAGTGCCAGGGTTGGGTTAGGTTTAGGATTGTGTTTTGGGGTAGGGTTTGTGTTAGGGTTAGGGTTACGTTTACAGTTATGGTTATGTTTAGGGTTAGGGTTAGGGTTAGGGTTAGTGTTAGGGTTAGCATTAGGGTTAGGTTAAGAAATAGTATTAGGGTTAGCCTTAGGATTAGGGATAGGTTTAGGGTAAGATTTAGGGTAAGTGTTAGTTTTAAAATTAGTTTTAGGGTTGGTGTTAGTGTTAGTGATAGAGTTAGGGTTAGTGTCCGGGTTAAGTTTAGGGATAGGGTAATATTTAGTGTTACAGTTAGGGTTAGGGTTACGGTTAGTTTTAGCATTTGGGTTATTGTTAGGGTTAGGGTTAGTGTTAGTGTCAGGCTTAGGGTTAGATTTAGGCTTAGTGTAAGGTTTAGGGTTAGTATTAATTTGGGGGTTACAGTTATGATTAGGGTTAGTGTTAGTGTTAGTTAGTTTTAGGGTTAGGGTTAGGTTTAGGGTTAGTGTTATGGTTAGAGTTAGGTTTAGATTTATGATAAGGGTTAGGTTTAGGGTTAGTGTTAGGGTTCGGGTTAGGGTTCGTGTTAGGGTTATGTTTAGGGTGGGTTTTAGGATTAGAGTTAGGGCTAGGTTTAGGATTAGGTTTAGTGTTAGTAATTGGGTTAGTGTTAGGGTTAGTGTTATGGATAGTTTTAGGGTTAGGAATATGTTTAAGGTTAATGTTAGGCCTAGGGAAAGGGTTAGTGTTACAGTTAGGATTAGTGTTCTTTTTAGGTTTAGTTTTAGGTTTAGATTTAGGGTTAGGTTTAGTAATAAGTTTACGGTTAGGTTTAGGGTTAGGGCTAGTGCTACTGTAATGTTTGGGTTAGAATTAGGGTTAGTTTTAGTGTTAGGGTTAGGTTAAGGATTAGGGTTAGGGTTAGTGATATTTTAGGGATTTGTTTAGGGTTAGTGTTAGTGATAGGGTTAGGGTTAGGGTTAGGGTTAGTGTTAGAGTTATGGTTAGGATTAGTGTAAGAGTTAGTGTTTGTGTTAGGGATAGGGTTAAATTTAGTGTTAGTGTTAGTGTTCGGGTTGGAGGTAGGTTTTGGGTTCATCTTAGGGTTAGGGTTAGGGTTATTGTTAGGCTTAGGATTAGGGTTAGGGTAAGTGTAAGTGTTAGGGTTACAGTTACTGATAGAGTTAGTTTTAGGTTTAGGGTTAGGGTTAGTGTTAGTTTTAGGGTTAGCTTTAGGGTTAGGTTTAGTGATACGGTTAGTGTTAGGGTTTCTGTTAGGATAAAGGTTAAGGTTCAATTTAGGGTAACATTTAGAGTTAGGATTCAGGTTAAAGTTAGGGTTAGGTTTAGGTTAGGGTTAGAGTTAAGGTTTGTGTTAGGGTTAGATTTAGGGATAGGTTTTGTGTAGTGTTAGTGTTAAGGTTATCGTTAGATTTAGGGTTAAGTTTAGTTTTAGGGTTAGGGTTATGATAAGTTTTAGGTTAGGGTTAGGGTTAGGGTTAGGTTGAGATTATGGTTATGGTTAACATTAGGGTTTGTGTTAGGGTTTCGGTTAGTGTTAGGGTTAGAGTTCATATTATGTTTTGGGTAGGGTTAGTGTTAGGATTATTGTTAGATTTAGGGTTAAGTTTAGTTTTAGGGTTAGGGTTCGGGTAAATATTAGGTTAGGTTTAGGATTAGGGTTAGGGTTTTGTTGGGGTTAGGGTTATGGTTAACATTAGGGTTTATGTTAGGGTCATGGTTAGTGTTAGGTTTAGAGTTAGGGTTAGGTTTAGTGTTACCGAAAGGGTTAGGGTTAGGGTTAGTTTTTTTGTTAGAATTAGGGTTAGGGTTAGGTTATACTTAGGGTTAGGGATAGGGTTTCGTTTACAGTTAGGCTTAGGGTGAGAGTTAGTATTAGGATTAGGTTTAGGATTAGGGTTAGTAGAAGTCTTACGGTTAGGCTTAAGGTTAGTGTTATGTTTAGGGTTATGGTTAGAGTTAGGTTCAGTGTTAGGGTTAGTATTAGGGTTAAGGATAGGGTTAGGTTTAGGGTTAGAGTTAGGGCTAGGGTAAGATGTAGGTTTAGGGTTGTTGTTTGTCTTAGGGTTAAGGTTAGGTTAAGACTTAGGGTTTGTTTTAGGTTAAGGTTTAGAGTTAGGGTTAGCATTATGGTTAGTTTTGGGGTTAGTGATAGTGTTGGGGTTACATTTAAAGTTATGGTTAGGATTAGGTTTTCTCTTAGAGTTAGTGCTATGGTAAGGTTAGAGTTAGAGTTACTGTTATGTTTTGGGTAAGGTTAGGTTTAGGTTAAAGATTAGGGTTACCTTAAGTTTAGGGTTACGGTTGGTGTTAGGGTTAGGTTTAAGGTAAGTGTTAGATACAGTTAGTGTTAGGGTTAGGGTTGGGGTTAGGGTTAGTGTTAGGGATAGGGTTAGGGTTAGGGTTAGGGTTAGTTGTTGTGTTAGGTTTTGGGTTAGTGTTAATGTTAGGGTTAAGGTTAGGTTTAGTATTTAGTTATGGTTAGTTTAAGTGTTTTTGTTAGGGTTAGTATTATGTTTAGGGTAGGGAATATGGTTAGAATTAGTGGTAGGGTTAGGGTAAGTTTTAGGGTTATTGTTAGCGTTGAGGTTAAGTTTAGGGTTAGTGTTAGGATTTGGGTTAGGTTTATGGTTAGTCTTAGGCTTTGGTTAGGATTAGCATTAGTGTTAGGTTTAGAGTTAGTGTTAGGGTTACAGTTAGGGTTCATCTTATGGTTAGATTTAGCATGAGTGTTAGGGTAAAGCATAGGTTTAGGTTTGTTGTTAGTGTTTAGATTAGGGTTAGGGTTAGGGTTAGGGTTAGGGTTAGTGTTAGTGTTAGGGATAGGGTTAGGGTTAGTGTTAGTGTTAGGGTTAGGTTTAGGTTTAGTTTTAGGGTTAGTGTTAGGGTTATGGTTAGGTTTAGGTTTAGGGTTAGAGTTAGGTTTAGTGTTAGTGTTAGAGTTAGTTTTTGTGTTATGTTTAGGATTAGGGTAAGACTTACAGTTGTGTTAGGTTTAGGGTTAAAGTTAGGATTAGGTTACAATTAGGCTTAGGATTAGGGTTAGAGTTAGGCTTAGGCTTAGGTTTAGTGTTAGTGTTTGCATTAGGGTTAGTGTTATGGTTAGGGTTATGTTTTGATTTAGGGTTAAAGTAAGGTGAGTGTTAGGTTAGGTTTAGAGGTAGAATTAGGATTTTGTTTAGAATTACTGTTAGTGATATGGTTTCGATACGGTTTGTGTTATGGTTAGGGTTAGTGTTGGGTTAGGGTTATTGTTAGGGTTATGGTTATGGTTTGTGTTCTGGGAAGTGTTAGGATTATGGTTAGGTTTAGGATTAGTGTTAGGGTTAGGGTTAAGGTTAAGTTTAGAGTTAAGCTTAGGGATAGGTTTAGTGTTAGGGTTAGCATTAAGGTTAGGTTTAGGTTTAGTGTTAGAGTTAGTGTTAAGGTTAGGATTAAGGTTAGGGTTAGAGTAAGTGTTAGGGTTACAGTTAGTGTTACTGTGAGTGTTAGGTTTAGGTTTAGGGTTAGGGTTAGTGTTTGTGTTAGGGTTACTATTAGGGTTAGGTTTAGGTTTGCGTTTTGGGTTAGACTAAAGGTGAGTTTTACTGTCAGGATTAGGGTTCTGGTTATTGTTAGGGTTAGGTTTCGGTTTGGGTTAAGTTTAGGGTTAGTGTTATGGTAATTATTAGGGTTATGGTAGGCTTAGTGTTAGGGTTAGTGTTAGTGTGAGGGTTTGGTTTAGGGTTAGTGTTAGGGTTAGGTCAGGCTTAAGGTTCCTGTTAGGGTTATGTTTAGTAGTAGGGTTAGGTTTAGGGTTAGTGTGATTGTTAGGGTTAGGATTAGTGTTAGGGTTGATACAGGGTTAGAGTTAGGGTAAGCGTTAGGTTTTTGGAATAGGTATGGGTTAGTGTTAGGTTAGTGTTATGGTTAGAGTTAAGCTTAGTGTTAGAATTAGGGTTACAGTTAAGGATAATGTTAGGGTATGAGTTAGGGTTAGGGTTAGGCTTAGGGTTAGGTTAGTTTTATGGTTAGGTTTAGAATTTGAGTTCGGATTAGGGTTAGGGTTAGTTTTAGTGTTAAGGTTATGGTTAGAATTAATTTTAGGATCAGGGTTCGTGTTAGTGTTAAATTTTGCATTAGGTTTAGGGTTAGGGTTAATGTTAGGGTTAGAGTTAGGGTTAGGGTAAGTTTTAGAGTTAGGGTTAGGGTTAAGTTTAGGGTTAGAGTTAGGGTTAAAATAAAAGTTAGAATTACCGTTAGGGTTAGTGTTAAGTTTAGAATTAGGGTTCTTGTTAAGTTTACAGTTTAGTGAGTTTTAGGGTTAAGGTTAGGGTTAGTGTGCGGGTTAGAGTTAGAGTTAGTTAGAGTGTTGGTGATTTTTTTTAGGGTTAGGGATAGGGTTAATTATAGTGTTAAGTTTAGAGATAGATTCAGAGTTAGTGTTATGGTTACATTAGGTTTAGGGTTAGTGTTATATTTAGTTTTAGTGTTACGGAAAATGTTAGTGATAGGGTTAGTTTTAAGGTTAAGGTTAGTGTTAGGGTAAGAGTTAGGGTTAGGTTTTGAATTAGGGTTAATTTTGGGAGAGGTTTATGGTTTGAGTTAGGATTAGGGTCAGAGTTAATGTTAGGGTTAGTGTTAAAGTTAGGATTAAATTAGGGTTAGGGTAAATGTTTTTGTTAAATTTTTTAGCATTAGTGTTATGATTAGGTTTAGGGAGAGATTTAGTGTTAGAAGTAGGATTAGGGTTAGGGTTAGTTTTAGGGTTAGGTTAGGGTTAAGTTTAGGGTAACTGTTAGGGTTAAGGTAAAGGTTAGCATTAGGCTTAGGGTTAGTGTTAGTTTTTGAATTAGGGTTTGTGTTAGGGTTCAGGTTTTGGTGAGTGTTAGTGTTGAGGTTAGGGTTAATTATAGTGTTAAGATTAGGGATAGGTTAGAGTTAGTGTTAGGGTTAGGGTTAGAGTTAGTGTTAGTGTTAGGGTTTGGGTTAGTGTTATGTTTAGGGTTATAGTTAGGTTTATGATTAGTGTTAGTGTTAGGGTTATGGTTAGGATTAGTGTTAGGGCAAGGGTTAGGTTTAGGGTTAGTGTTTGGGTTAGGATTAGGTTTAGTGTTCAGTTTAGGGTTAGTGTTAGGGTTAATGTTAGGTTTAGTGATAGCGTTAATGTTAGTTTAGAATTAGAGTTACTGTTAGTGTTCGGGTTAGGGTAAGGTTTTGTTTAAGGGTTAGGGTTAGTGTTAGGTTTACAGATAAGATTAGGGTTATATTTAGGGTTAGAATAAGGGTTAGGTTTAGTGTTAGGTTTATGATTAGGTTAAGAGTTGTAGTTCATGTTAGTGTTGGGTTAGGGTTAGAGTTAGGAATTCTGTTAGTGTTAGGGTTAGGGTTAGGTCTATTGTTAGGTTTGGGGTTATGTTTAGAGTTAGAATTAGTTATAGGATTAGGATTGGGGTTAGGTTTATTGTTAGGATTGGGTTAGGGATAGTGTTATGGTTGATGTTAGTGTTAGGGTTAGGGTTTTGGTTAAGGTTAGGCTTAGTGTAAGGTATAGGGTTAGGCTTAGGGTCCATGTTAGTATTAGGGTTATGGTTTGCATTAAGGTTAGGATTAGGGTTAAGGTTAGGTTTAGGGTTGAGTTTAGGGTTAGGTTTAGTGTTAGTGTTAGGGTTAGTTTTAGGGTTAGGGTTAAGTTTAAGGTTTGTGTTAGGGTTAGGTTTAGGCTTAGGGTTGGTGTTAGGGTTAGAATTAGCATTCGTGTTAGGGTGAGGGTTAAAGTGAGTGTTATGGTTAGGATTAGGGTTATGGTCAGTGATAGGTTTAGGGTTAGGGTTAGAGTCAGGGATAGGGTTAGGGTTAGGATTAGTGTTAGTGTTTGTGTTAGGGTTAGGGTTTATTTTACTGTTTGGGTTAGGGATAGGTTAGAGTTAGTTTTATGGTTAGGGTTAGATTTAGGGTGTTTGTTATGATAAGTGGCAGGGTTAAGTTTAGTGTTAGGGTTAAGATTAGTCTTAGGGTGTTTGTTATGATAAGTGTTAGGGTTAAGATTAGTGTTAGTGTTTGGGTTAAGATTAGTGATAGGGTTAGTTTGAGGGTTAAGGTTAGATTTAGGGTTACAGTGAGTGTTAGGGTTGTGGTTAAAGTTAGGATTAGGGTTAGGGTTAGGGTTATATTTAAGGTTAGGTTGAGTGTTAGGCTTAGGGTAAGTGTTAGGGTTAGGGTTAGGGTTACTGTTAGGGTTAGGGGTAGGGATAGTGATAAGTTTAGGTTTAGTGTTAAGATTACGTTTAGCATTAGGTTTAGTGCAAGGGTAAAGGTTAGGATTTAGGTTAGGGTTAGTTGAAGAGTTAGGGTTAGGATTAGGGTTAGTGTTAAGGATAGTGTTAGGGTTAGAGTTTGTGTTAGGTTTAGTGTTAGGTTATGGGGTTGTGTTAGGGTTAGGTTTAGGGTTAGGGTTAGGGATATGTACAGGATTAGGTTTAGATTTAGGGTTACAGTTAGTTTTAAGGTTAGTGTAAATGTTAGTATTAGGGTTAGGGTTAGGGTTTGAGTTAGATTTTGGGTTAAGTTTTGTGGTTGTGTCAGGATTAGGTTTAGGGTTATGGTTATGAATAGGATTAAGTTTAGATTTAGGGTTAGGGTTAGTGTTAGGTTTAGGTTTAGGGATAGTGATAGTTTTAGGCTTGGGATTAGGGTTTGTGATAGGATTCGGGTCAGGGTTAGTGTTAGTGTTAGTGATAGGATTAGGCTTAGGGTTAGGGTTAGGTTAGAGTTAGGGTTAGTGTTAGGTTACATTTAGGGTAATGATTTGGGTTCAGGTTTTGTTTTAGTCTTAGGTTAAGAGTTACAGTAATGGTTAGGGTTAGGGTTAGTGTTAGTGTTAGTGTTATGTTTATTGTTAGGGTTAGTGTTAGGGTTAGGGTTAGGTTTATGTTTAATGTTAGGTTATGTTTAGGTTTACGGTTAGTGTTTCAGTTAGGGCAAGTGTGAGTTTAAGTGTTAGGGTTAGGGTTGGGGTTAGTGTTAGGGTCAGGGTTAAGGTTAGGAGTTAGGGTTCAAGTTAGGGTTAGGGTTAGTGTTCAGGATAATTTGGGGTTACTATTTGGGTTAGGATTAGGGTTAGGATTAGTGTTACTCTTAGGGTTAGTGTTACGTTTTTGGTTAGTTTAGGTTTACATATAGGGTTAGGTTTTGGGTTAGAATTAGAGTTAGAGTTTGGGTTATGTTTAGGGTTAGATTTAGAGTTAGGTTAGGGATAGGGTTAGGGTTAGTGTTAGGGTTAGTGTCAGGGATAGGGTTGAGTTAAGGGGTAGTGTTAGGGTTAGGGTTAGTGTTAGTTTTACGGTTAGGTTTAACATTAGGGTTTGGGTTAGGGTTAAAGTTAGGTTTAGGATTAGGTTTATGATTAGTTATAGGGTTAGTGTTAAATATATTGTTAGTATAAGGGTTAGGGTTAGTGTAAGATTTACGGTTAAGGTTTGTCTTAGTGTTGGGTTAGGGTTAGTGTTAAAATTAGGGTTAGGGTTCAGTTTAGTTTAAGTGCTACTGTTAGGGTCAGAGTTAGGGATAGTTTTAGTTTTAAGAATAGGTTTAGGGTTAGTGTTAGGTTTAGGGTTAGGTTTAGATTAGTGTTACATTAGTGTTAGGGTTAGGTGAGTGTTAGGGTTAATGTTAGGGTAAGGCTTAGGGTTTGTGTTAGGGTTAGGATTATGGTTTGGGTTAGGTTTAGGGTTAGGGTTACGGTTATGGTTAATGTTAGGGCTAGGGTTACAGTTAGGATTAGTCTTAGAGTTAAGGTTAATGTTATTGTTTAATTTTACTTGAGAGTTAGTGTTAGGGTTAGTGTTAGGGTTAGGGTTCAGTTGAGAGAGTGGGTTAGTGTTAGGGTTAGGGTTAGGAATAAGTTTAGGGTTAATGTTAGGGTTAGAGTTAGGGTTAGGTTTAGCATGAGTCTTAGGGTTAGGGTTAGTGTTAGGGTTAGGGATAGGTTTAGTGGTAGTGTTAGGGTTAGGATTAGGGTTAGTGTTATAGTTAGGATTAGGGTTGGGTTTAGGATTAGTGTTAGTCTTAGGGTTAG
This sequence comes from Urocitellus parryii, assembly GCF_045843805.1. Taxonomy (NCBI): domain Eukaryota; kingdom Metazoa; phylum Chordata; class Mammalia; order Rodentia; family Sciuridae; genus Urocitellus; species Urocitellus parryii. Next base: position 82,625,763 of record NC_135547.1, read on the forward strand.
TGTTAGAGTTAGTTTAAGGCTAAGAATTAGGGTTAGGGTTAGGGTTAGTGTTAGTTTTAGGGTTATGGTTAATTTCAGGGTTAATCTTAGAGTTAGGTTTAGAGTTAGGTTTAGTGTTAGTATTATGTTGAGTGTTAGGGTTTGAGTTCGGGTTTGTGTTATTTTTTAGGGTTATGTTTATAGTTAGAATTAGTGATAGGATTAGGGCTGGGGTTAGTTTTAGTGTTAGGTTTCGGGTAAGGGTTAGTGTTATGATTACTGTTAGAGTTAAGATTAGGGTGAGGGTTAGGGTTAGTGTTTGGGTTACGCTTAGGGTTAGGGTTAGAATTCATGTTAGGTTTAGGGTTAGGTTTGGGGTTAGGGTTAGTATTAGGAATGGGTTTAGGGTTGGTATTATGTATGGAGTTAGGGTTAGGTTTACATTTAGGTTTGGTGTTAGGTCTAGGGTTAGTGTTATTTTAAGGGTTAGGGTTAGGGTTAGTCTTAGAGTTATGGTTACGGGCAGGGTTAGTGTTAATGTTAGAGATAGAGTTAGTGTTAGGGTTATGGTTAGGTTTAGAGTTAGGGTTAGGGTTATGTTAGGGTTAGGTTTATGGTTAAAATTATTATTAGGGTTAGCATTAGTGTTAGGTTTAGTGTTAGTGTTAAGGTTAGGGTTAGGGTTAGAGTTAGTTTTTTTTGTTAGTGCAAGTGTTAGGATTAGGGTTAGATTTAGTGTTATGGTTAGGATTATGGTTAGGGTTAGGTTTAGTGTTAGAGTTAGGGTTAGGGTAAGAGTTAGGTTTAGTGTTAGGTTTAGGATTACTGTTTGTGTTAGGGTTAATGTTAGGGTAAGACTCAGGGTTTGTGTTAGGTTTAGAGTTAGAGTTAGACTTGTAAATAGGATTAGGATTAGAGTAAGCTTTAGTGTAAATGATAGAGTTATGGTTAGTGTTATGTTTAGGGTTATGGTTAGGGTTAGGTTTTCTCTTAGGTTTAGTGTTATGTTTAGGGTTAGGGTTAGTGTTATGTGTAGAACTAGGTTTTGTGTTAAGGTTAGTTAGGGCTTGTGTTAGGGTTCTGGTTAGGGTTAAGGTTAGTATAATGGTTAGGGTTTGTGTTAGGGTTAGTGATAGGTTTAGGATTACTGATAGGGTTAGGCTTAGTGTTAGTTTTAGTGTTAGGATTAGGGTTCATGTTAGGGTTATGGTTAGTGATAGGTTTTGTGTTAGGTTAAGGTTAGTGATAGGGTTTGTGTTCGGTTTAGGTTTAGGGTAAGTGTTAGATTAGGTTTACTGTTACTGTTCCAGTTAGGTTTAGGGTTAGAGTTAGGTTTAGCATTAGGGTTAGGATTAAGGTTAGTTTTAGGGTTAGTAATAGGGTTAGGGTTAGTGTTACATTTAGGGTTAGGATTAGGTTCTGTCTTAGGGTTAGTGTTATGGTTAAGGTTAGAGTTAGGGTTAGTGTTTGGGTTAGGGAAAGGTTTAGGTTTAGGTTAAGTGTTAGTGTTAGATTTTTGATAGGTTTAGTTTTACGAATAGGATTAGGTTTAGTGTTAGCATTAGGGTTTGGGTAAAAGTTAGGGTTATGTTTAGGGTTAGTGTTAGGGTTACGGTTAGGGTTAAGGTTAGATATAGTGTTAGGTTTAGGAATAGTGTTAGGTTTAGGGTTAGATTTAGGGTTAGATTTAGTGTTAGTGTTATGGTTATGGTTACTGTTAGGTTTAGGTTTAGTGTTAGGGTTAGGGTTAGCATTTGTGTTAGGTTTAGGTTTAGGGTAAGTGTTAGATTAGGTTTATGGGTAGGATTAGAATTAAGGTTAGGGTTAGTGTTAGTGTTAGGGTTTGCGTTAGGGTTAGGGTTAGGGTTATGTGTAGAGCTAGGGTTTGTGTTAGGGTTAGTGTTAGGGTTAGCGTTAGGGTTAGGTTTAGGGTTAGATTTAGGTTTAGCATTAGGTTTAGAATTAGGGTTAGTTTTCGGGTTAGTGATAGAGTTAGGGTTAGTGCTATATTTAGGGTTATGGTTAGGGTTAGGTTTGTGTTAGGGTTAGTGTCATTTTTAAGGTTAGAGTTAGGGTTAGTGTTTGGGATAGGATAAGATTTAGGGTTGGGTTACTGGTTAGTGTTAGGTTTTTGTTAGGTTTAGTTTTAGGGACTGGGTTAGGGTTAGTGTTAGTGTTAGGGTTTGGGTTAAGGTTAGGGTTATGGATAGGGTTAGTGTTAGGGTTAGGTTTAGGGTAAGGTATAGTGTTAGGTTTGGGAATAATTTTAGGGTTAGTATTATGGTTAGGGTTAGATTTAGGTTAGTGTTGTGGTTGTGGTTAGGGTTAGGTTTAGTGTTACGGTTAGGGTTAGCTTTAGTGTTAGGGTACAAATTAGAGTTAGGATTAATGTTTGGATTAGGGTTTCAGGTAGAGTTACAGTTAGGGTTAGGGTTAAAGCTAGGGAAATGGTTAAGATTAGGGTTTGGGTTAGGGTTAGTGTTAGTGTTAAACTTTGCATTAGTGTTAGGGTGAGTGTTAGGGTTAGGTTTATGGTTACCGTTAGTGTTAGGGTAGCGGTTAGCGATAAGTTTAGGTTTAGTTTTAGTGTTAGGGTTATCTTTATGGTTACGGTTAGTGTTAGATTTAGGGTTAGGGTTCTTGTTAGGGTTAAGTTTAGCATGAGTGTTAGGGTTCGGGTTAGGTTTAGGTTTCGTGTTAGTGTTTGGGTTAAGGTTAGGGTTAGTGTTAACCATAGTGTTAGGGTTAGTGATAGGTTTAGAGTTAGTGTTATGATTAGTGTTATGGTTAGGGTTAGTGTTAGTGTTAGTTTTAGGGTTATGGTTTGTGTTAGATTAGGGTTAGTGTTAGATTAGGTTTAAGGTTAGAATTAGTGCTAGAGTTAGGGATAATGTTAGTGTTAGGGTTTGCGTTAGGATTAGTGTCAGGGGTAGTTTTAGCGTTAGGTTAGGGTTGAGTTTATTTTAGTGTTAGTGTTAGGGTTACGATTTCTATTGGGGTTAGTGTTAAGGTTGTGGTTAGGTTTAAAATTAGGGTTAGGTTTAGGGTTAGTGTTATTTAAAAAGTTAGGTTTAAGGATAGGTTTAGTGTTAAGGTTAGCGTTAGGTTTAGATTTAGAATTAGAGTTAGTGTTAGGCTTAGGATTTGGGTTAGTTTTAGGTTTAGTGTTAAGGTTAGGGTTAGTGTTACTGTTAGATTTATGATAAGGGTTAGGTTTGGTGTTAGTATTAGGGTTATTGTTAGATTTAATGTTAGGTTTATTGTTTTTGGTTAGGGTAAGGTTTATGGTTAGGTAAGGTTTAGGGTTAGGTTTACTATTTGGTTTAGGGTTAGGGTTAGTCTTAGATTTTGGCTTTGGGTTTAAGTTAGGGTTAGTGTTATTGTTAGGGTTTGTGTTAGGTTTATGTTTAATGTTAGGGTTAGGGTTAGTGTTTGGGTTAGTGTTAGGTTTAGGGATAGGGTTAGGTTTAGTGTTAGGATTAGGGTTAGGGTTAAAGTTAGGAAATGGTTAGGGTTAGTGTTTTGTTAGGGTTAGGGTTATGTTTTGGGTTAGGGTTTGTGTTAGGGTTACAGTTATGGTTTGCATTAGAGTTACTTTAGGCTTCGAGTTAGGGTTAGGTTTAGGGTTAGTGATAGGTTTAATGTTAAGTTTAGGGTTAGGGTTAGGGTTTAAAAAAGGTTTAGTGTTAGGGTTAAGGTTAGTTTTAGGTTTGGTGTTAGTGTTAGTTTTGGAGTTAGGTTTATGTTTAGGTTTTGTGTTTCATTTAGGGTAATGGTTAAGCTTAGGATTAGTTTTTTGGGGTGAGTTTTAGAGTTGGGTTTAGGTATAGTGTTAGAATTAGGATTAGGGTTAGTGTTAGTGTGAGGGTTAGGGTTAAGGTGAGGCATATGTTTAGTGTTAGGGTAGGGTTAGGTTTAGGGTTAGAGTTAGTGCTATGGTTAGGGTTAGGTTTAGGGTTTGTGTTTGGTTAGGTTTAGGTTAGGTTTAGGGTTATTGTTAGTGTTTGTGTTAAGTTTAGGGTTAAGCTTAGTGTTAGTGTTAAGGAGAGTTTTAAGGTTAGTATTATCATTAGGTTAAGGGTCAAAGTATTTTTTACCATTAGGGTTAAGGTTAGAGTATGTTTAATGTTAGGGATAGGTTTAGGGTTAGGCTTAGTAATAGGGATATGGTAAGGATTTTGGTTAGTGTTAGGTTTTGGTTAGGGTTAGGTTTCTGTTATGGTTAGGGTTAGAATTAGGGTCAGGTTTTGTGTTACAGTTAGGGTTAGATTTAAGGTTGGGGTTAGAATTTCGGTTAGGGTTAGTTTTAGAATTAGTGTCATGTTTAATGTTAGGGTTAGGGTTAGAAGTAGGGTTAGTGTAAGTTTTAGGGTTAGGGTTAGGGTTTCATTTAAAATTAGTGTTACTTTTAGTGTTAAGGTTAGGGTTAAGTTTAGTGTTAGAGTTAGTGTTAAGGTAGGTGTTAAAGTTAGTGTTAGGCTTAGGGTTTGTGTTGGGGTTCTGGTGATTGTTATAGTTTGGGTTACAGTAAGAATTAGAATTAGTGTTAAAGTTAGGTTAGGGTTAGGGTTAGGGTTAAAGTTAGGGTTAGGTTTAGTGTTAGGGTTAGGATTAGGATCAGTGTTTGGGTTAGTGGTAGAGTTAGGTTTAGGGATAGTTTTAGAATTATGGTTAGGGTTAGTGTTAGGGTTAGGGTTAGGGATAAGGTGAGACTTAGGGTCAGTGTTAGGGTAGGGTTAGGGTTAGGGTTAGAGTTAGTTTTAGGATTAGGGTTAATGTTAGGTTTAGGGTTAGTGTTTGTGTTGAAGTTAGTGTTATAGTTTTTGTTACACTAAGGGTTAGGATTAGGGTTAGAGTTAGGTTAAGTTAAGGTTTAGGGTTAGTTTTAGGGTTAGGTTTAGGGTTAGGGTTAGGATTAGGGTTAGGTTTAGGATTACTATTTGTGTTAGGGTTAGTGTTAGTGTTAAATTAGTGTTAGGGTTAGGGTTAGGGTTCATGTTAGGTTTAGAGATCATGTTAGTTTTAGGTTTAGGGTTAGGATTAAACTTATGGTTAGTGAAAGGGTTAGTGTTAGGTTTAGGGTTAGCTTTAGTGTTTGGTATAGGGTTTTATTTAGGTTTAGGTTTACTGTTAGTGTTAGGATTAGGGTTAGTTATAGGTTTAGGTTTAGGGTTAGCATGAGGGTTAGGTTTAGGTTTAGGGTTTCAGTTAGGTTTAGGTATAGGGTTTCAATTAGGGTAGGGTTAGTGTTATATTTAGTGTTAGAGTTAGGGTTAGGTTTAGGATTAGTATCAGAAATAGTGTTATGATTGGGATAGGGTTAGGGTTTGTGTTAGGTTTAGGGTTAATGTTAGGGTTAGTGTTAAAATTTGTGTTTGGTTTAGGGTTTGGGTTAAGGTGAGAGTTCATGTTAGTGTTAGGATTAGTGTTAGTGTTAGGGTTAGAATTAGGGTTAATTTAGGGCTAGTGTTAGTTAACAGTTAAGGGTTAGGGTCAGGTTTAGGGTTAATGTTAGGGTTAGGGTTAGCTTTCGCGTTAGAGTTAGGGTTGGGTTTAGGGTTATGTTTAGGGTTAGGTTAATGTTAATGCTTGTTTTAGGTTTTGTGTTGGTGTTAGGGTTAGGGTTAGGGTTACTGTGAAGTTTAGTTTTAGGGTTAGGTTCAAATTAGGGTTAGGGTTTGGGTTCATGTAAGAGTTATGTTTAGGGTTAGTATTAGGCTTAGGTTTAGGGTGAGGTTTTTAATTAGGGTTAGGGTTATTGTTAGTGTTAGGTTAATTTTATGGTAGGGTTAGGGTTAGTGTTAGGGTTAGGGTTAGGGTTTGGATTAGGTTTAGTGTTTGGGTTAAGTTAAGGTTAGGTTTATGTTAGGTTTAGGTTAAGGTTAGGGATAAGGTGGGGGTTCGTGTAAGTGTAAGGTTTAGGGTTAGTGTTTTTATTAGGTTTATGTTTAGGTTTAGGGTTAGTGTTAGGGTAAGGTTTAGGCTTAAGTTTAGTGTTAGAGTTTGGGTTAGTATTATAGTTAGGTTTAGATTTAGTGTTAGGGTTGGGTTAGTGTTAGTGTTAGGTTTAGGGTTAGGGTTACTGTGAGGTTTAGGGTTAGGGTTTGGGTTAGGTTTAGGGTTAGGTTTATTGTAACTGTTAGAGTTAGGGATAGGGTTATGTTTAGGTAAGGTTTAGAATTAGGGTTAGCGTTATGGGTAGATTTAGGGTTAGCTTTAGGGTTAGGGTTAGGGTTAATCTTGGGCTTAGGTTTAGCATTAGGTTCAGTGTTAGGGTTAGTTTTAGGGTTATGGTTAGGATTAAGGTTATAGTGAGGCTTAGGAATAGTTTTAGGGTTAGTTTTATGGTAATGGTTAGGGTTAGGGTTAGTGTTATGGTTACAGTTAGGGTTATCATTAGTGTTAGGTTTATTGTTAGGTTTAGAGTTAGGGTTAGTGATAAGGTTAGCTTTGGGGTAAGATTTAGTGTTAATATTTGGGTTAGGGTTAGTGTTAGGTTTAGTGTTAGGATTAGTTTTAGGGCTGGGTATGGGTTAGGGTCAAGGTTAGGATTATGTTAGGGTTATGTTTAGGGTTAGGGTTAGGGTTAGAGTTAGGATTAGTGTTAGGGTTAGTGTTAGGGTTAGTGTTAGGGTTAGGTTTAGCATTAGGTTTTTGGTTAGGTTTATGGTTAGTGTTAGGGGTAGGGTTACGGTTACAATTTGTGTTAGTGTTAGTGTTAGTGTTGGGGTTAGGGGTCGGTTTAGTGGTAGTGTTAGGTTTTTTGTTAGGTTTAGGGTTAGTGTTAGGGTTAGGGTTAGTGTTAGTTTTAGGTTAGGGTTAGTCTTATTGTTAGTGTTATGTTTAGGGTTAGGTATAGGGTCAGATTTCATGTTAGGGTTAAGGTTATGTTTAGGGTTAGCTTTAGCGTTCATGTTAGGGTTAGTGTTAGGGTTAGGGTGAGCTTAAGGGTTAATGTTAGGGTTATGGTTATGGTTAGGGTTAGGGTTAAGGTTACAGTTAGTGTTTGAGTTTGGGTTAGATTAAAGTTAGGATTTGGATTAGGGTTATGTTTACAATTTGTATTAGTGTTATTGTTAGGGTTAGGGTTAGGGTTAGGGTTAGGGTTAAGTTTAGTTTTAGGTTTAGTGTTAGGGTTATGTTTATTGTTAGGTTTAAGATTAGGGTTTGTGTTAGTGTAACAGTTAGGGGTATCGTTACGGCTATGTTTATGTTTAAAGTTAGGCTTAGGTTTAGGGATAGGGTTAGGGTTAGTGTTACATTAGGTTTTGTGTTAGGTTTAGGGTTAGTGTTAGTTTTAGTTTAGGGTTAGTATTAGGTTTAGGTTGAGGTTGAAGGTTAGAGTTAGGGTGAGGGTTAGGGTTGGGTTAGCATAAGTGATAGGTTTAGGTTTAGGTTTAGGTTTAGGGTTAGGGTTAGGGTTAGGGTTAGGTTTAGGGTGTAGTTTAGTGTTAGGTTTTGGGTTAGTGTTTGGATTAGGTCCAGGCTTCAGTTTAGTGTTAGGTTTTGGGATACGTTTAGGTTAGTGTTGGGGGTTAGGGTTAGGGTTATGTTTAAGGTTAGTGTTAGGGTTAGGGTTAGGTTTTGTGTTTGGGTTAGGGTTAGTGTTAAGTGTAGGGTTAGGGTTAGGGTTGTGATACAGTTAGGGTTGGGGTTAGGGTTAGGGTTACTGTTAGAGTTATGGTTAGGATAAGGGTTAAGTTTAGGGTTGGTTGTAGGATTAGGGTTAGTATTAGTGTTAGGGTTAGGATAAAAGTTGGGATTAGTGATAGGGTTAGGGTTAGGTTTAGGCTTAGATTAGAGTTAGTATTTGGGTTAAGTTAAGGTTAGGGTTATTGTTAGTGTTAGGTTTTGTTTCACGGTTAGGTTAAGGTTTAGGATTAGGTTTAGTTTATGATTAGAATTCGTGTTAGGGTAAAATTAGGGTTAGGGTTTTTGTTAGGGTTAGGGTCAGGGTTACTTGTAGGGTTAGGGTTAGGGTTTGTGTTAGGGTTAGTTTTATGGTTAAGGATAGGGTTTGTGTTAAGTTTTCCATTAGAGTTATGTTTAGAGTTACGGTTATGGTTTGAATTAAGGTTATGGTAAAAGTTATGTTACCGTAGGTTTGGGTTAGGGTTAGGGTTAAGGTTAGTGTTAGGGTTAGGTTTAGGGTTGGGTTTAGGGTTAGGGTTAAAGTTAGTGTTAGGGTTAGGGTTAGGTTTAGTTATAGCGTTAGGTTTAGAGTTAGGTTAAGTTTAGTGTTTGTTTATGGTTAGGGTTAGGGTTAGTGTTTGTGTTAGGTTTAGGCTTAGGGGTAGTGTTAGGTTTAGGTTTAGGGTTTGAGTTAGGGTTATGATTAGTATTAGGGTTAGGGTTAGGTTTAGTGTTTGTGTTAGCCTTAGTGTATGGTTTAGGGTTATCCTTAGGTTTAAGATGAGTGTTAGTGTTAGAGTTAGGGTTAGTGGTAGGTTTAGGTTTAGGGTTAGTGTGAGGGTTAGGTTTAGATTTAGGGTTAGGGTTAGTGTGAGGGTTAGGTTTAGATTTAGGGTTAGGGTTTTTATTAGGTTTAGGATTAGGGTTAGCATTACAGTTAGGTTTAAAATTAGGGTTAGGGTTATTGTTAGGGTTAGGGTTAGGGTATCTTTTAGGATTAGGGTTAGGGTTAGTTTTAGGGTTAGTTATAGGGTTAGGGTTAAAGTTAGGGTGAGGTTTAGGCTTAATGTTATGGTTAGCTTTAGGGTTCATGTTAAAGATATAAGTAGATCTAGTGTTATGGTTAGTGTTAGGATCAGGATTATGGTTAGGGTTAGGTAAGCATTAGAGTTAGAGTTAGGTTAGGGTTAGTGTTATGGATTGGGTTAGGGTTTGTGTTATTGTTAGGGCTAGGGTTAGTTTTAGAATTAGTGTTAGGGTTAGGCTTAGGTTTAGTGTTAGTGTTAGGGTTAGGTTTGTGTTAGAGTTACAGTTAAAGTTATGGTTAGGGTTACAATTACAGTTAGTGTTAATTTTCAGGTTAGGTTTATGGTTAGGTTTAGGTTAGGATAAGGTTTAGGGTTAGTGTTAGGTTTAGTGTTAGGTTTAGCGTTAGGTTTAGGGTTAAGCTTCATGTTACTGATAGGGTTAGGGTTAGGGTAAGTGTTAGGGTTAGGGTTTGGGTTCGGTTAGATTTATGTTATGGTTTATATAAGGGTTAATGTTAAGTTTAAGATTAGGGTTAAGATTAGGGTTAGTGTTAGGGTTTGATTTAGGGTTAGTGTTTGTGATTGTGTTAAGGTTATGTTTAGAGTTAGGCTTAGAGTTATGGTTCGTCTTAGAGTTAGGGTTAGAGTTAGTGTAATGGCTAGGGTTAGGGTTGGGGATAGATATGGGTCAGGATTATGGTTGGGTTTGGGTTTGTGTTTGGGTTAGAGTAAATGTTAGTGTTAGTGTTAGGGTTAGGATTAGTTTTAGTGTTAAGGTTAGGATTAGGTTTAGGGTTAGTGTTAGGTTTAGGGCTAGGGTTAGGATTTGGGATAGTGTCGTGCTTAGTGGAATGCTTAGGGTTAGTTTTAGGGATAGTGTTATGGTTATGGTTATGGTTATGGTTAGGTTTAGTGTTTGGGCTAGGGTAAGATTTAGGTTTAGGATAAGGGTTAGCGTTAAGTTTAGTGTTAGGTTTAGGGTTAGGGTTAGGTTTGGGTTAGTGTTAGGGTTAGAGTTTGGGTTAAGGTTAGTGTTAGGTTTAGATTTAGTGTTAAGATTACTTTTTGTGTAAGAGATTGTGTTAGGGTTAGTGATAAGGTTAGGTTTAGGTTTAGTGTTATGGTTAAGGTTAGGGCTAGTGTTATGGTTATGGTTAGGGTTAGGGTATGGTTAGGTTTAGAGTTAGGCTTACTGTTATGATTCGTCTTAGAGTTAGGGTTAGAGTTAGTGTAATGGCTAGGTTTAGGGTTAATGTTAGAATTAGTGTTAGTGATAGGGTTAGTGTAAGGATTAGGTTTAGGGATTGTGTTAGGTTTGGAATAGGTATGGGTTAGTGTTAGGGTTATGGTTAGGATTAAGGTTATTCTTAAGTTTAGGGTTATGGTTGAGGTGAGTGTTAGGGTATTGGTTAGGCTTAGGGTTTGTCTTAGGTTTAGGATAGCATTAGGATTAGGTTTAGAATTTGAGTTAGGATTAGGGTTAGCGGTATTGGTAGCATTAGGGTTGTGGTTAGCATTACGTTAGGATTAGGGTTTGTGTTAGTGTAAAATTTTGAGTTAGGTTTAGGTTTAGGGTTAACGGTAGGGTTAGAGTTAGGTTTAGGTTTAGAGTTAGGGTTCAGTTCAGACTTACAGTTAGGGTTAAGGTAAGGGTTATGATTAGCCTTAGGGTTAGTGTTAGGGTGAGTGTTATGTTTAGAATCAGGGTTCATGTTAAGGTAAGGGTTAGAATTAGAGTTAGGGTTATTGTCAGTGTTCGAATTAAGGTTTGTGTTAGGGTTCGGGTTAGTGTGAGTGTTAGTGTTATTGTTAGGGTTAGTGTTGAGAGCCACAGCCAAAAGGGAACCCGCAAACTTGCAGCTTCCAGCTGATGATTGGCTCACAGCGGCCCCAGCAACTTCTAGCTGCCAACTGATTGGCTCCTCTGCGGTGATGCTCATTGGGATATTTCCCCACCCTTTCATACCATGGAGCTGCTCACTGGGGAACAAGGAGCTAATGAACCTTATGCTGAATTTGTACATAGGCTTATTTAAACACCTACCAGAGTTTTTGGGAATACAGAACAAGCAATGCCATTAATAAAACAACTGGCTTATGACCAAGCGAATCGTTGATGCAGAGAAGTCATTAGACCATGGAAACATGAAGATTTAAGCACATATATTAAATTATGTAGAGACATTAATGAACAAGAGCAAGTCATGGCAGCTGCAGTAAAACAGGCTTTACAACAAGGGCAAGTCGTGGCAGCTACAGTAAAACAAGCTTTAGATGCCAGGCCAAGAACGTGCTACAATTGTGAACAAACAGGACATTTTAAAAGGAATTGCCCCTTAGGAGGAGGGTTTAACAAAACTAGGTATCAAAGGAGTAGAATACCAGGTATTCGCCCATGAGGCCATAGAGGGAGACATTGGGCTAATGAATGCCGTTCTCAAACCACCATAGAGGGTACTCCATTATCAAAAAACGAATAAGGACCAGGTGTTTATCCACGATATCATGGATAAAGGCATCGGGCTCCGTTGCCAAAAACGGACGGGGGGGGGGGGCAATGCTCCTGGGACCCAAACCACAAATATACGGAGCACTGGAGGAACCCAGCAACCCCATCAGGGTAGTGCCCAGGATACATTGTCCATCAGATCCCTCATCAGACAAACCAGAGGGAGCGCAGGGTGGGACATCTGTGCCTCTGCCAGAGCAGTACTAACTCCAGAGATGGGAGTTCAAATCATTCCCACAGGGGTAAAAGGACCTCTTCCCTAAGGAACAGTAGGCTTATTATTGGGACACAGTTCTCCTACTCTAAGGACTTATGATGAGTCCTGGGGTAATTGATCCTGATTATAAATGTGAAATAAAAATTATAGCCAATTCTCCAAAGGGTGCATCAGTAATTTCATCAGGATAGAGAATAGCAGAATTATTAATAATACCCAGCCTACATGATAAATTTTCCAGTCATACTGTAGAAAGAGGTTCCAGGGGATTAGGATTTACAGGTGTAGACTGGGCTATGCTTTCTTTAAATTTAGATTCTCGTCCCATGCTAAAACTAAATATTCAAGGACATGAATTTAATGGGCTACTGGATACAGGTGCAGACCGTAGCATCATCTCTCGTCAAGAATGGCCAAAATATTAGCCGTTACAACAAGCCACTCAAACACTTTGAGGCCTAGGAGTGGCAACTAATCCCCATAGAAGTGCAATGGTATTAGATTGGAAGGATCCTGAAGGATGTGAAGGAACTATACAGCCATATGTATTGGATCATCTTCCCATAAATTTATGGGGACGAGATGTCCTAGATCAATTAGGTGGTTTGACATTAACAAATAACATCAATAAAAATGCATCCACTATTATGTCCAGACAAGGTTTTAGGAAAAGAGAAAGATTAGAAAAAACAAGAACAAGGTATAGCAGCATCAATACAAATAGATCAAAGAACAGACAGACTTGTGTTGGATTTTCAGAAAGGGCCACTGAGACAACAAAAATTACTTGGAAATCAGAAAGACCAGTATGGGCTCCTCAGTGGACCCTGACTAAAGAAAAGATACAAAAGCTCATGATGTGGTCAAACAACAATTAGCAGAAGGACATATACAACCTTCTGTAGCTTCCCATAATACACCCATTTCTGTTATCAAAAAGAAATCTGGTAAATGAGGATTACTGCAAGATTTAAGAGCCATTAATAATGAAATGGTTATTATGGGACCTGCTCAATTAGGTATTCCTCAATTGTCTGCTTTGCCAAAAACCTGGTATGTTTTAGTTATAGATATTAAAGATTGTTTTTTTTCTCTTCCAATTCATCCTGAGGATAGTGCACGTTTTGCATTTACTATCCCTGCACTGAATCATGAAGGTCCTGGTCAGAGATATTAATGGAAAGTACTCCCTCAAGGGATGGCTAACAGCCCAACTATGTGTCAAATTTATGGTAACAAAGTAATCCAGCCACTTAGAAGTCAAAATCCTGAGCTACAAATATTTCACTATATGGATGATATATTATTAGCATACAAAGCTAAAAACACATTGCTAGAATGTTATGTCACACTTACAAACTTATTAAAAAAATATAATCTAGAGATAGCAATAGATAAAATACAATTAAATTTTCCAATTAATTATTTGGGAGTTCTATTATCCTCAACCATGGTCCATCCACCAAAAATTCAAATACGAGTAGATCAACTCAAATCACTTAATGACTTTCCAAAGTTATTAGGAGACAAAAATTGGATAAGGCCTTATCTAGGTATACCAACAGGAGAGTTGGGACCTTTATTTGATATCCTAAATGGTCCATCAGATCCAAATTCACCCTGAATGTTAACACCTGAAGCAAGAAAGGAATTAAAAATCATTGAAACATATATGGAAAATATGCATTTGGATAGAATTTATGTAAGTTTTTCTTTATTATTTATTGTACTACCTGCAAAAATATTCCTACAGGAGTATTTTGGCAAGAAGGTCCGTTATTATGGATACATTTATCTTATTCTCCTAACACTATTCTTACTAGGTATCCTGAGGCTGTAGGACAATTAATACTCAAAGGAATAAAAGCAGCAAAGGGACTGTTTGGAATTCCGACCAATAAAATTATTACTCCACATACTATGAATCAAATTGATTAGTTAGCTAATGAGTTAAATACTTGGGCAATAATCATGTGCAAATCTAATGTTTCATTTGATAACCACTTACCATCTAATCCTTTATTGTCTTTTTGGTCATTGCATCCTGTAATTTTTCCAAAAATGACAAGAAAAACACCTATTATGAATGCTCCAAATATATTCACTGATGGGTCAAATAATGGTACAGCAGCAATAGTTACACCTGATCAAACTTTTACATTTTTAGTACCCAAAAAATCAGCTCAAAAGGTAGAGCTTAATGAAGTATTACAAGCTTTTGTGATGTTTAAAGATTCTGTATTTAATTTATTTTCTGGTAGTCAGTATATAGTTAATGCTATAGTATCCCTTGAAGATGCTGGAAGTATTTCCCCTTCCTCTACTGTTTTCTCTTTGCTTTCCACTATACAAAGTCTAATTTGGGACAGAAAAGATCCATTCTTTATAGGATATATCAGGGCACATACAGGATTGCCTGGAGCCCTTAATTTGGGCAATGATTTAACAAATAAAACTACACATGACCTACATATTTTCTCAACACTAGAAGAAGCTATAAATTTTCATAAAAAGTTCCATGTCAATGCTAATACTTTACAAAAGCATTTTAAAATAACTAAGGAACAAGCTAGACAAATAATAAAACAATGTCAAAATTGTGTGACCTTTTTACCACAAGTTAATCTTGGAGTCAATCCTAGAGGATTGATACCTAACCATATTTGGCAGATGGATGTCACACACTTGCCAGAATTTGGAAAATTAAAATATTTTCATGTTACAGTTTGATACTTCTTCTGGATTTTTGATGGGCTCCCTTCGTGCCGGAGAAAAAACTAAAGATGTTATAGCTCATTGCTTACAAAATTTTGCCACTGTGGGCATTCCAAAACAGTTAAAAACAGATAATACCCCTGGTTATACTTCTACCTCTTTTAAACAATTTTGCTCATCATTTGGCATTACTCACATAACAGGAATCCCATACAATCCACAGGGACAAGGCATAGTTGAAAGAGCTCATGAAACTATTAACATGTACTTATGAAAGCAAAAAGAAGGAACTGGGAAGGGGTATATATTCCCCAAAGGCAAACTTAAAATAACCCTTTTTACTCTAAACTTTTTAAATTTGGATTCATCAGGGCTTAGTGCTGCAGAAAGGCATATGTGTCCAAAAATGTACATAAGCCCAAGGTACTTTGGAAGGATATTCTAACAGGACAATGGAAAGGTCCTGACCTAGTAATTGTCTGGAGTCGGGGGTCTGTTTGTGTGTTTCCACAGGGAGAACAGCAGCCAATTTGCATTACAGAGAGATTAACTACAGAACAAAAAGATGATTTGGCTCAAATCCATAACAACTGATATCAAAAACTCCAGTTTGACTATTCTTACATCTGTGACAGAACCAGGATTTTTTTTTTCAATATCTATTTTAGTATTGCCCTTTTCCATATCATGAAGTTCTATTTTATTTTTTGAGCCCATACAGACCTAGGTTAATGTTTTGCTGATGAGCTCTATTTTTTTGACTATAGAGTTTTTAAACATTGCAATGGAGATTACCTGTAAAAAGTTTTAAGGCCTTTACTATTATGTTATGAGTTGCATGTATTGTATCATGTGCACACACTTGTGTTTTGTGTTATTTTTTTCAATGTATATATGTCTATATATCATATATGATGAGAGCTCATGAAAAAATGGATCCAAATTTTTTTCATGTGTTTTAAATGGTTTAATTTAAATTGGGTAATCAGCTGTTGAGGATTGTTTTAATATATGAACAAAAAAGGAGGTTAACAGATCTGTTTGTTTACTTTCACCTTTCCTTTTCATTATATTTAATAATTCTGTTGAAGATAAAGTACATTGTTAACAAAATCGTTTTCTAAAAAAAAAAAAAAGAAAAAAGAAAATTCTTTTCTTTTAGTGCCTTCTGGAATGTTATATTATTTTTTCTTTAACCATTATTGCCAGAATTCCTATCTTCATCCCAGTGCCAGTGAAGACAAAAATAAAACCGATCTACCGCTTCTGCAATAGCCATCACTGAACTGCTTGCAGAACTTGCCTGGACTATGTATCACGTTTATGCATTGTGAACTCATCTGTATGCATTGTGAACTATCTGTTGGTGCAGCGATTTGTGGAAGTGTTGGGGTATTTTTGCTGATGATGTCATCAGTGGTACAATTTTTCCAAAAGAAACCGTCAATTGGCTTGGTGTATCTTCCTCCCTTCTGCTTCTCATGGTCGTTCAGCTAAAATTTGGGGACCAACAGAGGTGAGGCAAAGAACCCCCCCCCCCCCCGCTGATACAAAGACCTATCCACAGGTGTGGCTGTATACTGGACCGGTATTCAGTGACGGGTAAGATCCAATTGCACTGGTACCAACCTCAGACAGGATGGTGAGGCCTTGAGGTCAGCTTATCAGATAACAGGTAAGCACCATATGTACTATTGGACAACCTAAGGCAGGCAGGGTCCCTAAGCCACATGCTTGAGTTAGGTTTGTGTTAGGGTTAGGGTTAGAGTTAATTATAGTGTTAGGATTAGGAATATGTTAGTGTTATGGTTAAGGTTAGGTTTAGAGTTAGTGTTAGGGTTAGGGTTAGGGTTAGTATTATATTTAGGGTTATGGTTAGGTTTATGGTTAGTGTTAGTGTTTGGGTTATGGTTATGGTTACTGTTACAGTAAGAGTTAGGTTTAGGATTAGTGTAAGGGTTAGTGTTAGGTTTACAGTTAGGTTTATGGTTAGTATTAGATTTAGTGTTAGTTTTAGGGTTGGTTAGGGTTAGGGTTTGTGTAAGGGTTAGGGTTAGAGATAGTGTTAGAATTACGTATAAAATTAGGGTTACATTTAGGGTTAGAATTAAGGTGAGGTTTAGTGTTAGCATTATGATTAGGTTTAGAGTTACAGTTAATGTTAGTGTTAGGGTTAGGGTTACAATTAGGTTTAGTGTTAGTGTTAGGGTTATGGTTAGTATTAGGGTTATAGTTAGGTTTGAGTTTATGTTTAGGTTTAGAATTAGTGATAGGATTAGAATTGGGGTTAGGTATATTGTTAGGGTTAAGTTTATTATTAGGTTTAGTGTTATGGTCGGTGTTAGTGTTAGGCTTAGCGTTATGTTTAGTATTAAGTTTAGTGTTAGAGTTAGGGTTAGCCTTAGGCATCTTGTTAGAATTAGGGTTATGGTTTGCATTAGGGTTAGTGTTATGGTTAGGTTAGGGTTAGGTTTAGGATTGGCTTTTGGATTAGGTTTAGGGTTAGTGTTAGGGTTAGTTTTAAGGTTAGGTTTAGGGATAAGTTTAAGGCTCATGTTAGGGTTAGGGTTAATGTTAGGGTTAGAATTAATGTTCATGTTATGTTTAGTGTTACAGCGAGTTTTAGGTTTATGTTTAGGGTTAGGGTAAAAGATAGGGTTAGGTTTAGGTTTAGTGTTAATGTTTTTGTGTTAGGGTTAGGGTTTATTATACTGTTAGGTTTAGGGATAGGTTTAGAGTGAGTTTTAGGGTTAGGGTTAGGTGTAGGGTTAGTGTTAAGATTAGTGTTAGGGTTAAGATTAGTGTTAGGTTATGGGTTAAGATTAGTCATAGAGTTAGGTTTAGGGTTAAGATAGTTTTAGGGTAAGGGTTAGTGTTAGTGTTAAGGTTACGGTTAGGGTTAGTTTTAGTGTTAGGTTTAGGGTTTGACTCAGGATTAGGGTTAGGTTTATTGTTAGGATTAGGGTTACAGTTAGGATTAGAATAGGATTAGGGTTAATGTTCGTGTTAACTTTTGTGTTAGGGTTAGTGTTAGGATTAGGATTACGGTTAGGTTTAAGTTTAAAATTAGGGTTTGGGTTAGGGTTAGTGTTAGTTTTAGGATTAGAGTTAGGGTTAAGTTTAGTGTTAGTGTTAGGGTTCAGATTAGGGTTATGATTAGGGTTACGGTTAGTTTTAGAATTAGTGTTTGTGTTAGGGTTCGGGTTAGGGTGAGTGTTTTTGTTAGGGTTAGGGTTTGTGTTAGGGTTGTGTTAGGGTTAGTGTTTGGGTTAATTATACTGTTAGGGTTATGGATAGGTTTAGAGTTAGTGTTAGGGTTAGGATTAAGGTTATGCTTAGGTTTAGGGTTAGTGTTAGGGTAAGGGTTAGGTTTAGGTTTAGTGTTTGAGTTAATATCAGGGTAGTGTTAGGGTTAGGGGTAGTTAGGATTAGGATTAGGGTTAGGGTTATGGTTAGGTTTTGTGTTAAATTTAGAGTTAGAGTTAGTGTTAGGGTTACAGATAAGATTAGGGTTATATTTATGGTTAGAATCAGGGTTAGGTTTAGTGTTAAGACTATGATTAATTTTAGATTTAGAGTTAATGTTAGTGTTAGGGTTGGGGGTAGAGTTAGGGTTAGTGTTAGTGTTGGGGTAGGGTTATGGTTAGGGTTATGGTTAGTGTTATGTTTGAAGTTATGTTTAGGGTTATTGATAGTTTAAAGGTTATGGTTAGGGTTAGAATTAGTGATAGGATTAGTTTTGTGTTTAGGTTTATTTTTAGTGTTAGGTTTAGGGTTAGGGTTACTGTTAAGGGTAGTGTTAGTGTTAGGGTTAGGGTTAGGGTTAGTGTAAGGGTTAGGGATAAGGTTAGACTTCGTGTTCGTGTTAGAGTTAGGGTTACAGTTTGGATTCGGGTTAGTGTTAGGGTTAGGTTTTTGGTTGGGTTTAGTGTTAGGTTTAAGGTTAGGGTTAGGATTAGTTTTAGGATTAGGGTTTTGACTAAATTTAAGGTTTGTGTGATGGTTAAGTTAGGATTAGTGTTACAGTTACAATTACGGTTAGGTAACTGTTAGGTTTATGGTTGGGTTAGGTTTAGGGTTATGGTTTGGGTTAGGTTTTGTGTTAAGTTTAGGGTTAGGGTTAGGGTTAGAATTACGGTTAGATGTAGGGTTAGGGTTAGTGTTAGTGTTAAGGTTAGCATTAGGGTTAGGTTTAGAGTTAGTGTTAGGGTTATCGTTATGGTTATGGTTATGTTTAGGGTTAGAGTTAGGGTAAGTTTTAGGGTTAGTGTTAGGTTTAGGGTTAGTGATAGGGTTGGTGTTACTGTTAGGTTTAGGGTTATGGTTTGTTAAGGTCTGTAAATAAGTCAAAAATAACACCTGGTATTTGGCCAGAGAAATGTTAGAGTTCGTAAACAAGTCTGGATGGTGCCTGGCAAAATGTCAGAGGGAGTGGTTTGAGAAGTAACAAAAGTGAGCCATTAAGTGTGGAGATTCCTTATTGGTTGATTGATGTATCTAGTTTATGCTAATTAAGATAAGCTGTACAAAATGTATAAATAGCTCTGTTGCCCTACAATAAACGGCTCCTATTCCTGCTGTATCAACGTTCACAAGTTATTCGTCACCCCCCCCCCGGCTATTTTGCTGCAGCTGGCCTGCGGCAGATGGTGGCCCGTACCGGGAGCCCTGGGACACTCGGGGGTAAGTGACGAAAAAAAGCTGCCCATCCATAGATAGGACGGGAGCAATCCGCTAGTCCCTAGGCAGATAGGGCGAGAAAGGAAAGAGAGAGGAAAAATGACCATTTCGAGAAAATGGAGAAGATTGATACAGTATGTTTGTGTCTTGTTTTGTCTAAGTGTATTGTATTGTCTTTGTGATGAGAATATGGAAGGGGTGAAAAGTAAATTACTAAGGGAAGAAGGCACCCCAGTGGAACCAAGAATAATTAGGGCATGTGTTGATAAAAGCCTGGGAACTCTAGTCAGAAAGAAAAAGAAAGTTAAAAAGAAGAAGGATTATCAGGAAAAAAGTTGCAGCAAAAGACTATTACTGAATACTTTTCGTTACCGGAGGGTGTGTAAATCGGAATCTGTGCAGCGGCTGCCATGTGCGCAAGCGGGTCATGGTGCAGCAAGTACCTTCCAAGCAGCGGCAGCTGGCTCTTCCACTGCCACGAGCCCAAATCCAAACCTGACCGGGAGGCATAGTCTAGCAGGCTCTTGCTCCCTGTGCCCAGTAGCAGTTTGAGTCGGGACACTCCCTGGACTCTCCCCGGGGCCATCTGGGGCTGCCCAGGGTGCTACAGCCAGCAGAAGACGCTACCAGCGTCCCTGATATTTGGTCATTTTCAATGCCAATAACTAAGCTACAATGGTTCTCCCACACCAGGAAGCTAATGAGTAATGAGCACTATTAAGGCTTATTTCCAATGTAGAAAACCTTGAGATAATGTACTAAATTGTTCAGAAGGTTTTTTTCTTAGTAGAATGCTACAAGATTTTCTTTAGCCATCTGGAGTTCCTGCCTTCATCCCAGTGCCAGTGAAAACGAACGTGGCAGAATTTCCAGCGTTGCTGAAAACCGGAGGAGATTTCGGCTGACAAACAGATGAGACTTCGGATCAAGCTAGCTGCCTGCAGAACTTACCTGGACTGTGATTTAAGCTAGCTGCCTGCAGAACTTACCTGGACTGTGATTTAAGCTAGCTGCCTGCAGAACTTACCTGGACTGTGATTTACCTGGACTGTGAGTTATTCTATTGAGATACTGCATTACCTGGACTGAGACAACAAACTGTAATGTACAACAAATTGTAACTCGGTATCTTTGCTAACGGTGTCATTGCTGGTATAATTTTCCCAAGGGCTTCTTGCATGGAGCCATAAGTTGGCTTGGTATTGTAACATTTTGTATCCTCACTTTCTGTTTGTAACAGGTTATTTATGGTGTTTCTGTAAAAACCACTATGGTCTTTATTTAAATTAAACAAAAGGGGGAATTGTTAAGGTCTGTAAATAAGTCAAAAATAACACCTGGTATTTGGCCAGAGAAATGTTAGAGTTCGTAAACAAGTCTGGATGGTGCCTGGCAAAATGTCAGAGGGAGTGGTTTGAGAAGTAACAAAAGTGAGCCATTAAGTGTGGAGATTCCTTATTGGTTGATTGATGTATCTAGTTTATGCTAATAAAGATAAGCTGTACAAAATGTATACATAGCTCTGTTGCCCTACAATAAACGGCTCCTATTCCTGCTGTATCAACGTTCACAAGTTATTCGTCACCCCCCGGCTATTTTGCTGCAGCCGGCCTGCGGCAATGGTTAGGGTTAGGGTTAGTTTTACTGTTAGGGTTTAGGTTATCGTTAGAGTTAGGGTTAGTGTTAGTGTTAGGGTTAAGGTTAGTTTTAGGCTTAGTGTTAGGTTTAGGGTTAGTATTAAGGTTAGGCTTACAGTTTGGTTTAGGGTTAGGGTTAGAGTTAGGGTTAGGGTTAGGTTTAGGGTTAGTGTTAGGGTTAGCTTTATGTTTAGAGTTATGGTAAGTTTTAGGTTTAGGGTTTGAGTTAGTGTTAGGGTTAGGGTTATGGTTACAGTTAGGTGTAGGTTTAGGGTTAGGGTTGGGTTAGTGTTAGGGTTAGCATTAGGGTTAGGTTTAGAATTAGTCTTAGGTTTAGCATTAGGGTTATTGTTAGGGTTAGGTTTAAGTTTAGGTTTAGGGTAATGTTTAGGGTTAAGTTTAGAGTCAAGGTTAGGTTTAGTGTTAGGTTTTTTGTTACGATTAGGGTTATGGTTAGTGTTAGGGTTAGGCTTAGGGCTAACTTTAGGCTTAGTGTTAGGGTTAGGGTTAGTATTAGGGTTAGGCTTACAGTACGGATTAGGGTTATTGTTAGAGTTAGGGCTAGAGTACGTGTTAGGGTTTCTGCTAGGGTTAGGTTTGTGGTGGGGTTAGGGTTAGGTTTAGAATTATGTTAAGGGTTAAGTTTATTGTAGTGTTAGGGTTAGGGTTAGGGTTAGGTTAGGGTTAGTATTAGTGTTTAAGGTTAGGGTTAGGTTTTGGATTAGGGTTAGTGTTAGTGATTGGTTTAGGGTTAGGTTTAGGGTTATGGATAGTGTTGGAATTAGGGATAGGTTTGGGGTTAATGTTAGCAGTAGGGTGAAAGTTTTATGGTTAGAGTTAGGGTTCGGTTTAGGTTTACTGTTAGGGTTAGTTTTAGGATTAGGTTTAGTGTTAGGGTAAGGATTAGGGTTAGTGTTAGTGTTAAGTTTATGGTTAGGTTTAGGGTTAAGGTTAGTGTTACTGTTAGGTTAGGGCTATAATTAGGTTTAATTTTAGGATTAGTGTTAGTGTTAGGATAAGGATTAGGTTTAGTGTTAGTGTTAACTTTATTGTTAGGGTTAGGGTTAGGTTCAGTGTTACTGTTAGGTTAGGGATAGAATTAGTGTTAGTGTTAGTGTTAGGATTAGGTTTAGGTTAGGTTTATGGTTAGTGATAGGTTTAGGCATATGTTTAGGGTTAGTGTTAGGACAAGGTTTGGATTTGTGTTAGAGTTAGTGTTAGTGTTAGGGATAGGGTTACATTTAGTGTTAGGGTTAGTGTTAGGATTATGGTTAGGGTTAGGTTTCGTGTTAGGTTTAGGGTTAAGGTTACAATTAGGTTTAGGATTAGGGTTAGTGTAAGGGTAAGGGTTAGGTTTAGTGTTAGGGTTTGGATTAGGGTTAGGTTTAGGGTTAGTGTTAGGGTTAGTGCTAGGTTTTCCCTTAGGGTGAGGGTTAAGGTTAGGTTTAGGGTTACCGTTACAGTAAGGATTCAGGTTAGAGTTAGGGTTAGGGTAAGGTTTGGGTTAGGGTTAGAGTTAAGGTTTTAGGGTTAGGTTTTGGTTAGGGTTAGTGTTAGGGTTATCGTTAGATTTAGGCTTAAGTTTAATTTTAGGGTTAGGGTTAGGGTAAGGTTTAGTTTAGGGATAGGGTTAGGTTATGGAGAGGGTTATGGTTAGCATTACAGTTTGTGTTAGGGTTAGGGTTAGTGTTAGGGTTAGCGTTAGGGTTAGGTTTAGTGTTACAGAAAGGGTTAGGGTTAGGGTCACATTTTTTGTTAGGGTTAGGGTTAGGGTTAGGTTTTTTGTTAGGGTTAGGTATATGGTTAGGTTTACAGTTAGCATTAGAGTTAGCGTTAGATTTAGTGTTAGGGTGAGGATTAGGGTTAGGGTTAGTGTTTGTGGTAGGTTTTTGTTAGTGTTAATGTTAGGATTATGGTTAGGGTTAGTTTTAGTGTTATTTTTAGGGCTAGGTTTTATGGTACGTTTAGGATTAAGTTTAGCATTAGTATTTAGTTTAGGGTTAAGTTTAGTGTTAGTGTTAGTGTTAACATTAAGTTTAGGCTTTGTGTTAGAGTTAGGTTTATGGTTAGGGTTAGTGTTAGGGTTAGGGTTAGTGTTAGCCTTAGCATTATATTTAGGTTTAGGTTTGTGTTATGGTTAGCATTAGGTTCAAGTTAGTTTTAGGGTTAGTGTTATGATTAGGGTTAAGGTTAGGGTTATTGTTTTAGAGTCAGGGTTATATTTAGGTTTATATTTAGTGTTAGGGTTAGTGTTAGGTTTACAATTAGGGTTAGGGTTAGTTATAGGGTTAAGGTTACATTTATGGTTAGTATTAGGGTTAGGGTTGTGTTTGTTTTACAGTTACTGTTAGGGTTAGGTTCCAGGTTAGGGTTAGTGTTAGGTTTAAGTTTACACTTAGGTTAGTTTTAGGTTTTGGTTAGGGTTATGGCTAATGTAAGGGTTGAGTCATGGTTAGAGTTATTGATAGGGTTAGCATTAGGGTTAGGTTTAGAGTTAGGGTTAGGGTTAGTGTTCGGGTTAGGGATATGCTTAGGGTTATGTTTAGTATTAGTGTTAGTGTTAGGGTTAGGGTTAAGTTTAGGATTTATGTTAGGGTTAGGTTTAGGGATAGTCTTAGGAGTTGTTTTAAATTTAGGGTTAGTGTTAGTGTTAAAGTTACAGTTAGGGTTATGATTATGGTTAGGGTTGGTTTAGTGTTAGGGTTATTGTTAGTGTTAGTATTATGGTTAAGGTTAGGGTTTGTGTTAGGTGTAGGTTTAGGTTTAGTGTTAGGTTTGGGTTAGAGGAGGTATTAGTGTTAGGGTTAGGGTTAATATTTGTGTTAGGGTTTGCATTAGGGTTAGGGTTAGGGTTAGAATTAGGGTTAGGATTAGGGTCGGGATAGGGTTAGTGTTAGGGTTAGGGTTAGGTTTAGCAATAGTGTTATGTTTAGAGACAGGTTTAGGGTTAGTGCTAGGGTTAAGGTTAGGTTTAGTGTTAGTGTTATGGTTAGCATTGGGTTTAGCTATATGGTTACTGTTAGGGTTTGTGTTAGGTTTACTTTTAGGATTAGGGTTAGGTTTAGGATAGTGTTAGGTTAAGGTTTATGTTTATGGTTAGGGTTATGGTTAAGTTAGGATTAGGGTTAGTGTAGGGTAAACATTCATTTTAGAGTTAAGGTTAGGGTTTGAGTTAGGGTTAGTTTTAGGGTAAGGGTTAGGGTTATTGTTAGGGTTAGGGTTAGGTTTAGGGATAGGGTAAGTCTTAGGGTTATGGTTAAGGTTAGAGTAAGTGTTAGGTTATGATTATTGTTAGGGTTATGGCAAAGGTTACGGTTAGGGTTAGGTTTAGGGTGATTGTTAGGTTTAGGGTTAGAGTTTGAGTTACAGTTGGTATTATTGTTATAGTTATGGTTAAGATCAGGGTGAGTGAAAGGGTTAGGGTTAGGTTTAGGATTATGGTTAGTGTTATGGTTATGGTAAGGGTATGTTTTAGGGTTAGGGTTAGGGTTATGGTTAGAATTAGTTTTAGGTTTAGGGTTAGGGTTAGTCTTAGGTTTAGGATATGGGTTAGGGTTACAGTTTGGATAGTGTTATGTTAAGGGTAATGTTTAGGGTTAGGGTTATGGTTAGGTTAGGAATAGGGTTAGGGTTAGGGTTAGGGTTAGTGTTAGTGTTAGTGTTAGGGTTAGTGTTAGTGTTAGTTTTAGGGTTAGGTTTAGGGTTAGGATTAAGTTTTGTTTTAGGGTTAGTGTTAGGGTTTGTGTTAGGGTTAGGTTAAGTCTCAGTGTTAGGGTTGTGTTTCCGTTTAGGGTAAGTGTTAGGTTTAGGTTTAGGGTTAACCTTAGATTAAGTGTTAGGGTGAGGATTATAGATAGGGTTACTGTAATTGTTAGGGTTAGTTTTAGATTCTGGGGTATTGTTAGGGTTAGGATTATGTTTACGTTTAGTGTTAGGTTTAGGGTAATGGTTAGAGTTAGTATTAGGTTTAGGGTCAAAAATTTTGTTAGGGTAAGGGTTTTGGTTAGGGTTAGGGTTACAGTTACATTTAGGATTAAATGTTAGGGTTATGTGTAGCATTTGTTTAGGGTTAGGTGAAGGGTTAGGGTTTGTTTTGTGGTTTGATTTAGGGTTAAGTTTAGGTTTAGTTTTAGTTTTAGGGTTGCAGTTAGTGTTAAGGTTAGTTTTAGGATTAAGGTTAGGATAGGGTTAGAGTTAGGATAGGATTAGTGTTAGTATTAAGTTAGGGTTTTGTTATGGTTAGTGTTAGGGTTTGTGTTAGGTTAGGGTTATGGTTATGCTTAGGGTTAGGGTTAGAGTTAGGGTAAGAGTTATGATTAGGGTTACGGTTATGGTTAGAGTTACGTTTAGGGTTAGGTTTAGGGTTAGAGTTAGGTTTATGGTTAATGTTAGGGTTAGTTTTTGGGTTTGTGTTAGCGTTAGGGTTAGTGTTATGTTAAGTGTTAGGTTTAGCATTAGATTACACTTAGAGTTTGTGTTAGGGTCAGGGTTAAGTTTAGGGTTAGTTTTAGGTTTAGGGTTAAAGTTAATTTTTAGAGTTAGTGTTAGGGTTTGGGTTTGGATTTGTGTTAGGGTTGGGTTAAGGTTAGGGTTTTGGTAACAGTTAGGATTAGGGTTAGAGTCAGGGTTAGGTTAGGGTTAGGATTAGGGTTAAGGTTTGTGTTAGGGTTAGATTTAGACTAAAGATTAGAGTTAGGGTTAGAGTTAGTGTTAAGGTTAATTGTAGGGTTTGGGTTAAGGTTAGTTTTATGGTTAGGTTTAGGTTTAGGGTTAGGTTAGGTTTAGGGTTTACAATAGGATATGGTTAGTGTTATGGTTATTGTTAGGTTTAGGGTTTGTGTTAGGGTTAGGGTTATGGTTAGGGTTACTCTTACGGTTATGATTAGGGTTAGAGTTAGGGTAAGGATTATGTTGATGGCTAGGGTTATGGTTAGTGTTAGGCTTTGGGTCAGGTTTGGGGTTATTTTTAGGGTTAAATCATGGTTAAGATTTATTTAGGGTTCACGTTAGGTTTCAGGTTAGGTTTAGGGTTAGCAATAGGATTACGGTTAGGATTAGCAATAAGGTTTGGTTTTGCCTATGGGTTAGTGTTAGGGTTAGGGTTAGCTTACGGTTCAGGGTTAGGGTTAGGTTTTTTGTTTGTGTTTGGGTAAGGGTTATTGTTAGTTTCAGGGTTTGTGCTAGTGCTAGCTTTATGTCTAGGATTAATGTTTAGGGTTAAGGTTTGTGTTTGTTTAGGTTTAGGGTTTGTGTTAGGGTTAGGGTCAGTGTTAGGGTTAGGGTTAGTGTTAGGGTTAGGGTTAGGTTTAAGTTTACGGTTACAGTTAGGATTACTTTTATAGTTAGGATTAGGATTAGGGTTAGGTTTAGGTTTAGGGTTAGAATTAGGTTTAGGCTTAGGGTTATTATTAGGGTTCAGTTTAAGGTTAGGGTTAGGGTTTGTGTTAGGGTTGGGGTCAGTGTTAGGGTTAGGGTTAGTGTTAGGGTTAGGGTTAGGGTTAAGTTTACCGTTACAGTTAGGATTAGTTTTATAGTTAGGATTAGGATTAGGGTTAGGTTTAGGTTTAGGGTTAGAATTAGGTTTAGGCTTAGGGTTATTATTAGGGTTCGGTTTAAGTTTAGGGTTAGGGTTTGTGTTAGGGTTAGTGTTAGGATTAGGATAAGGTTAACGGTTAAGTTTAGGGTTAGTGTTAATGTTACAATTAAAATTTGTGTTAGGGTTTGTGTTAGGGTGTTAGTTTTAGGGTTAAGGTTAAGATTAGATTTGTATTAGGGTTAGGGTTAATTATACTTTTAGGGTAAGGGATAGGTATAAAGTTAGTGTTAGGGTTAGGGTTACGTTAGGGTTACAGTTAAGATTGGGGTTAGGTTTAGGGTTAGGTTAGGGGTAGGGGTAGGGTTAGGGTTAATTCTTAGGGTTAAGGTTATGGTTAAGTTTAGGGTTAGTGTTAGGATTAGAGTTAGGGTTAGATTAGGGTTAGGTTTAGGGTTAGTGTTAGGGTTAGGGTTAGTGTTAGCGATAGCATTAGGCTTAGGGTTTAGTTTAGTGTTAAGATTAGGTATAGGTTTAGGGTTAGGTTTAGGGTTAGTGTTAGGGTTTGGGTTAGTGTTATGGTTAGGGTTAGGTTTAGGGAAGGAATAGTGTTAATGTTAGGGTTAGCACTAGGGTTAGTGTTAGGGTTAGAATTATGGTTAGTCGTACGTTAGGGTTAGGATTAAAGGTAGGTTAGGGTTAGCGATTGTGTTACGGTTAGGGTTATGGTTAGGGTTGCCTTTAGGTTTAGGTTAGTGTTTGAGTTAGTTTTAGAGTTAAGTAAAGGTTAGTGTAAAGTTTAAGTTACAGTTAGGGTTAGTGTTAGGGTTAGGGCTATATTTAGGATTAGTGTTAGGGTTAGGGTGATGGTTAGGGTTAGGTTAGGGTTATGATTAGCGTTAGTCTTAGAGGTAGTCTTAGGGTTAGGTTTTGGGATATGGTTAGGGTTAGGCTAGGGTTAGGGATTTTTTTCCTTGCTTCTGCTTATGCCTCCTTGAAGAGGGAACAAAGGATGCGAGAACTTTTTCAGTACGTCAAATTTCAACCATTTAGCAAAAAAGTGTTTGATTTAGAATTGCAACTGCATGTGTCATTATAGCAGGAAAGAAAAGGAAATTTAAACATTCAAAGTGTTCCTGCAAATGAACGCTTCAACATAGAAGAACGCAATTTGAAGGGGTAAGTGCGTCCTGAGTACCGATCATTTCTGCCATGTATCAACAAGATCAGCTGAACAAAGTTGCACTTGTCCAATTGCACATAGCCCCCCCCCAAGTTTGTTCTTCTAGTTTGAAGTGTTTGTTTGCAGGAACACTTTGAAATATTAGGTTTTGTTTTCCCCTTTAAGGTTACCTGGAGTTGGAACTCTACATCAAACACAGTTTGTGCTAGCTGCTTGACATATGACATACTGAATTATTTCTCAGATCACTCTTAATGCTTTCTTCCCTACTGAAATGGCCCTAAGCAGAGGTAAGGAAAAAACACATTCATTTGAAAGCATTTGCAAAGCTTCCACAGAACTCTGGAAGTTGACTGAATTCTCAACAAATATTTTTTTCACCCAATCTTGTTGATACTTGGCAGACGTGACTTGTACTCCAGTAGCACTTGGCCACCACAAATTTCGTTCTTCTAGGTTGAAGCATTCGATGGCAGGAACATTTTGAAATTTTGGGTTTCACTGTGTTTTCCCCTACAGGGATACATGCATTTGGAACTCTAAATCAAACACGGTTTGTGCTAGCTGCTTCAAACTTGACTAACTCAATTAGTTCTCACTGTGTTCTCCATGTTTTGTTCCCTCTTGAAGTACCCCTAAGCAGAGGAAGTTGTCAGTCAAGAAAAAGTTGCTTTCATTTGAAAGCATTTGCCAGGCTTCCACAGAACTCCAAGTTTCCTGAAATACCAGCAAAGAGTTTTTTTCACCCGATCTTGATGATACTTGACGGTAATGATTGGTACTCCAGTCGCACTTGGCCCCCCAAATTTAGTTTTTCTAGGTTGAAGAGTACATTTGCAGGAACTGTTTGAATTTTTAGGTTTCACTTCATTTACCCCTACAGGGAGAAATGCAGTTGAAATCAAACACGGTTTGTGCTAGCTGCGTGAAACTTTACAAACTAAATTAGTTCTAAGTGCACTCTCTATGCTTTGTTCTGACTTGAAGTAGCCTGAAGGAGAGGCAGGGAAAAACAATTTCATTTGAAAGGGTTTGGCAATCTTCCACAGAACTCCGAGTTTACTCAAATCCCAGCAAATATTTTTTTCACTCAATCTTTTTGATACTTGGCCGTAATGATCGGTCCTCAAGTCGAACTTGGCCCTACAAATTTCATTCTTCTAGGTTAAAGCCTTCATTAGCAGGAACACTTTGAAATTTTAGGTTTCACTTCATTTTCCCCTATAGGGATAGATGCAGTTGGAACTTTAAATCAAACAGTGTTTCTGCTAGCTGCTTGAAATATGAGACACTGCATTAGTTCTCAGTTCGCTCTCTATGCTTTCTTCCCTCTTGGAGAAGCCCTAAGCAGAGGAAAGGAAACAAAACAATTTCATTTGAAAGCATTTGGCAATCTTCCATAGAACTCCGAGATTACTGAAATCTCAGCAAATATTTCTTCACCCGATCTTCTTGATACATTGCAGGAATCATCGGTATTCCAGCCTTACTTAGCTTCCCAAATTTCGTTCTTCCAGGTTATATTGTTCCTTTGCAGGAACACTTTAAAATTTTAGGATTCACTTCGTTTTCAACTATAGGTATACTCACAGTTAGAACTCTAAATCAAACACGGTTTTTGCTAGCTGCTTGAATCTTGACACCCTGAATTAGTTCTCAGTACATTCTCTATGCTTTGTTTCCTCTTAAAGTGGCCCTAAGCAGAAGCACTTGTCAGTCAAGAAAAAAATCACTTTCATTTGAAAGTGTTTGCCAAGCTTCCCCAAAACTCCAAGTTTTCTGAAATCCCAGCAAATATTTTTTCACATGATCTTGATGATACTTGGTGGTAATGATCAGTACTCCATGTACATTTGACCACCCAAATTTTGTTCTTCTTGGTTTAAGCATTCCTTTTCAGGAACACTTTGAAATTTTAGGTTTCACTGCGTTTTCCCCTTTAGGAATAGATGCAGTTGGAACTCTAACTCAAAAGGGGTTTCTGCTATCTGCTTGAAATTTGAGACACTGTATTAGTTCTGAGTGTGCTCTCTATGCTTTGTTCCCTCTTGAAGAAATCCTAAGCAGAGGAAAGCAAAAAAAAAAAAAAATTCATTTGAAACCATTTGCCAAGCTTCCATAGAACACTGAGTTTACTGAAATATCAGCAAATATTTTTACACCCGAACTTTTTGATACTTGTCAAGAATGATCAGTATTGCAGTTGCACTTGGCCCCCCAAATTTCATTCTTCTAGGTTGAAGCGTTCCTTTACAGGAACACTTGCAAATTTTTAGGTTTCACTTCATTATCCCCTATAGGGAGAGATGCATTTGGAACTCTAAATCAAGCACGGTTTCTGATAGCTGCTTGAAACTTTAGAAACTAAATTAGTTCTCAGTGCACTCTCTATATTTTTTCCCTGTTGAAGTAGCCTTAAGCAGAGGCACTTGTCAAGCAAGGAAAAATCACATTCATTTGAAAGCATTTTACAAGCTTCCACAGAACTCCGAGTTTACTGAAATCCCAGCAAATATTTTTTCACCCGATCTTTTTGATACTTGGCCATAATGATCAGTACTCCAGTCGCACTTAGCCCCCCAAATTTCAATCTTCTAGGTTGAAGCGTTCGTTTGCAGGAACACTTTGAAATTTTAGACTTCACTTCGTTTTCCCCTATAGGGATAGATTCAGTTGGAACTCTAAATCAAACAGGGTTTCTGCTAGCTGCTTGAAATTTGAGACACTGCATTAGTTCTGAGTGTGCTCTCTCTGCTTTGTTCCCTCTTGCAGAAGCCTTAAGCAGAGGAAAGCAAAAAACAATTTCATTTGAAAGCATTTGCCAATTTTCCATAGAACTCCGAGTTTACTGAATTATCATCAAATATTTTGACACCTGATCTTATTGATACTTGTCAAGAAAGATCAGTATTGCAGTCTCACATGGTACCCCAAATTTCGTTCTTCTACGTTAAAGCGTTCGTTTGCAGGAACACTTTGAATTTTTAGGTTTCACTTCATTTTCCCCAATAGGTATACTCCCAGTTGGAACTCTAAATCAAACATGATTTTTGCTAGCTTCTGGAATCTTGACACACCAAATTAGTTATCAATGCATGCTCTATGATTTGTTCCCTCTTGAAGTAGCCCTAAGGAGAGGCAGGGAAAAAACAATTTCATTTGAAAACGTTTGCCAAGTTTCGAAGAACTCCGAGGTTACTGAAATCCCAGCAAATATTTTTTTCACCAGATCTTTTTGATACTTGGCCATAATGATCAGTTCTCCAGTAGCACTTAGCCCCCCAAATTTCAATCTTCTAGGTTGAAGCGTTTGTTTGCAGGAACACTTTGAAATTTTAGGTTTCACTTTGTTTTCCCCTATAGGAGTAGATACAGTTGGAACTCTAAATCAAACAGGGTTTCTGCTAGCTACTTGAAATTTGAGACATTGAATTACTTCTCAGTGCACTTTCTATGCTTTGTTCCCTCTTACAGAATCCCTAAGCAGAGGAAAGCAAAAAACACTTTCATTTGAAAGCGTTTGCCAAGCTTTCATAGAACTCCAAATATCAGCAAATATTTTTTCAACGGATCTTCATGATACATTGCAGGAATAATCGGTATTCCAGCCACTCTTAGCTCCCCAAATTTCGTTCTTCCAGGTTAAATTGTACGTTTGCAGGAACACTTTGAATTTTTTGGTTTCACTTCGTTTTCCCCTATAGGTATATTTCCAGTTGGAACACTAAATCAAGCACTGTTTTTCATAGCTGCTTGAAACATGACACACTGAATTAGTTCTCAGTGCTTTCTTTATGCTTTGTTCCCTCTTAAAGTAGCCCTAAGCAGAAGCACTTGTCAGTCAAGGAAAAATCACTTTCATTTGCAAGCATTGGGGAGCTCCCACAGAACTCCAAGTTTCCAGAAATCACAGCAAATATTTTTTCACCAGATTTTGATGATACTTGGCAGTAATGATCATACTCCAGTTGTACTTGGCCCCCCAAATTTTTGTTCTTCTAGGTTGAAGTGTTCGTTTGCAGGAACAGTTAGAATTTTTAGGTTTCACTTCCTTTTCCCCTATAGGGAGACGTGCAGTTGGAACGCTAAATCAAACACGGTTTGTGCTAACTGCTTGAAACTTGACACACTGAATTAGTTCTCAGTGCACTCTCTATGCTTTGTTCCCTCTTGCAGTAGCCCTAAGCAGAGGCATGGAAAAAACACTTTCATTTGAAAGCATTTGCCAAGCTTTCACAGAACTCTTGAGTTTACTGAAATCAAAGCAAATATTTTTTCACCTAATCTTTTTCATACTTGGCGATAATAATCGGTTCCCCAGTCGCACTTGGCCCCCCAAATTTTGTTCTTCTACTTTGAAGCATTCGTTTGGAGGAACACTTTGAAATTTTACGTTTCAATTCGTTTCCCCCTATAGAGATAGATGCAGTTGGAACTCTAAATCAAACAGGGTTTCTTCTAGCTACTTAAAATTTGACACACACAATTAGTTCTCAGTGCGATCTCTATGCTTTCTTCCCTCTTGCAGTAGCCCTATTCAGAGGCACGGAAAAATCACTTTCATTTGAAAGCGTTTGCCATGCTTCCCTAGAACTTGAGTTTACTGAAATCTCTGCAAATTTTTTTTTCACCTGATCTTCTTGATACGTTGCAGGAATCATCAGTACTCGCAGTATACTTGCAGTTGGCCTCTAAATCAAACAAGGTTTGTGCTAGCTGCTTGAAACTTGACACACACAATTAGTTCTCATTTCGATCTCTATGCTTTGTTCCCTCTTGAAGAAGCCCTAAGCAGAGGCACTTGTCAGTGGAGGAAAAATCACTTTCATTTGAAAGCGTTTGCCAAGCTTCCACAGTACTCCGAGTTTACTGAAATCCCAGCAACTATTTTTTCACCCAATCTCCTTGATACTTGGCAAAAATAATTGGTACTCCAGTCGCACTTGGACCCCCAGATTTCGTTCTTCTTGGTTGAAGCGTTCATTTTCAGGAACACTTTGAATTTTTAGGTTTCAATTCCTTTTTCCCCTATAGGTATACTCCCAGTTGGAACTCTAAATCAAACACGGTTTGTGCTAGCTGCTTGAAACTAGACACACTCAATTTGTTCTCAGTGCTCTCTCTATGCTTTCTTCCCTCTTGCCATAGCGCAAAGGAGAGGCAGGGAAAAAAACAATTTCATTTGAAAGCGTTTGCCAAGCTTCCACAGAACTCCGAGTTTACTGCAATCCCAGAAAATACTTTCTTCGCCCCATCTTGTTGATACTTGGCAGTAATGATCAGCACACCAATTGCATTTGGACCCCCAAATTTCGTTCTTCTAGGTTGAAGCGTTCGTTTGCAGGAACACTTTGTATTTTTAGGTTTCACTTCGTTTTCCCCTATATGTGTACTCCCAATTGGAACTCTAAATCAAACATGGTTTCTGCTAGCTGCTTGAAACTTGACACACTCAATTAGTTATCAGTGTGATCTCTATGCTTTGTTCCCTCTTGAAGTAGCCCTAAGTAGAGGCACTTGTCAGTCAAGGAGAAATCACTTTCATTTGAAAGCAGTTGCCAAGCTTCCACAGAACTCTGAGTTTACTACAATCCCAGAAAATATTTTTTATCCCATCTTTTTGATACTCGAGAGTAATGATCGACACTCCAGTCGCACTTGGAACCCCCAAATTTCGTTCTTCTAGGTTGAAGCGTTCGTTTGCAGGAACACTTTGAAATTTTAGATTTCACTTCGTTTTCCCCTATAGGTGGATTTCTAAATCAATCACGGTTTCTGCTATCTGTTTGAAATTTGACATACTAATTTTGTCATCAGCACGATCTCTATGCTTTGTTCCCTCTTCCAATAGCCCTAAGCAGTGGCAAGGAAAAAGCCCTTTCATTTGAAAGCGTTTGCCAAGCTTCCCCAGAACTCTGAGTGTAGGCATAAGCTGAAGGATGCAAAAACAACTTTATCTGAGAGCTCTTTAGGAGAAAGCAAGGAATTTGCATGCCCTGAAATTCCTCCCATAATTATTTGGTCATATTTGTTTGATATTGCATAGGATTCATCAATTATCTTGCCCCACAAAGCTCTCCAAGTGTGGGACGTCTAGGATTGATGGTTATCTCATCAGATTAGGGTTAGTGTTAGGTTTAGTGTTAGGGATAGGGTTAAATGTAGTGTTAGTTTGAGAGTTAGTTTTGTTCAAATTTCTTTGACACTTGGAAGGAGTCATCTTTTACCTAGTCTTAATATGCTCTGTGGGTTTGGACCTTCTCCTTTCAATGGTTTTCTGTCAGGGAAAATCTGTATTTTAAGGTTTCACTTCATATTGACCTATAAAGGTAAATAAAAATGGAGGTTGAAATCAAACCGGGTTGGTGCTAGCTGCTTGAAACTTCAAACACTGAATCAGTTCTCTGTTGGAACTCTCTGATTTGTTCCTTGTGAAAGTAACCCTAAGACGAAGATGGCAAAAACAACTTTATCCGAGAGCCCTTTAGCAGAAAATAGAGAAATACACATGAACTCTAATACCACCCCGATGATTTGGTGTTATTTCTTTGATATTGCATAGGATTCATCTGATAGCTTAGCCCACTATGATTCCCAGGTGTGACAATTCTAGGATCAACAGTTTTTCAAACAGGTTAGGGTTTATGTTAAGGTTAGTGTTAAGGCTAGTTTTAGAGCTAGTATTAGGATTAGAGTTAGTTTTGTTCAAATTTCTTTGATACTGGACAGGATTCATTTTTCTCCTTCCTTACTCCACATTTTTGGGCCTCCTAGGTTTAAGGGTTCACTGTAAGGATGTTTGTATTTTAAAGTTTCAGTTTATTTTTTCCTATATAGGTAAATGGAAATGGAGCTGGAAATCAAAGAGCATTGGTACTAGCTGCTTGGAACTTCACACTCCATCAATTCTCTGTGGGCAATCTCTGGTTTGTTCTTGTGACAGTAGGCCTAAGCTGAATCAGGTAAAAACAACTTTATGCAAGAGTCCTTTTGGAGATAACAGGGAAAATTGCATGTACTGATATACTTCATCAACTATTTGGTCAGATTTCTTTGATTCTGCACAGCATTCATCCCTTTGTTTTCCCCACTAGGCTGCCCAAGTTTGGAACTTCTACAATCAAAGGTTCCATTAAAAAATTAGGGTTAGGGGAAGAGCTAGGATTAGAGCTAGTGTTAGGGTTAGAGTTAGTTTTATTCAAAATTCTTTGATACTTGGCAAGATTTATCTCTTAGCTAGATTTACTCTGTTCCACAGTTTTAGGCCTTCTGCATTCACAGGTTCGCTCTCAGGAACATTTGTGTTTTAAGATTTAACTTCATTTTGACCTATACAGGAAAGTTAATGGAGGTGAAAATCAAACAGGGTTTTTGCTAGCTGCTGGAAACTTCACACACTCTATCAGTTCTCTGTGGGGACTCTGGTATGTTCCTTGTGAAAGTAGACCTAAGTTTAAGCATGCAAAAACAACTTTATCTAAGAGCCATTTAGGAGAAAACATAAAAATATGCATGTACTGAAATACTTCCCATAATTATTTAGTCATATTCGTTTGATGTTGCGTTGGATTCATCACTTAGCTTGCCCCACAAGGCTCCTCAAGTGCAGGAATTCTAGGTTTTCTAATCACGTTACCGTTAGTGTTAGGGCTAGGGCTAGGGTTAGAGGTAATTTTAGTGTGAGATTTAGTTTTGTTCAAATCTTTGATATTGGGCAGGATTCATCTTTAATCTAGCCTTAGTATTCTCCCAAGGTATGCTCTTCTCAATTCAATGGTTAACTATCATGAACACTTTGTATTTTAAGGGTTCACTTCCTTTTGATCCCTATGGGCAAATGGAAATGTAGGTGGAAATCAAAGAGGCATCCTTTTTTCCAAAACTATCCCTGAACCTAACAATAAACATAGCCCTAATCCTAGGCTTAATCCTAACACCAAACCTAGACCTATTCCTAGCCTTAATTTATCCCTAACCCTAACCCTAAACCTAGCCCCAAGACTAAATCTAACTCTTGCCCTAGCTCTATTTCTAGTTCTAATCCTCTCCTTTACCATAACCTGAACACTAGCCCTAACCTTAGCTCTAACCCTAGCCATAGCCCTAACTCTAGAATTAATCAGAACTCTAAATCTACCACTAAGCCTAAACTCAACCTATCACTAGCAATAACACTAATGCTAATCATAAAACTACCCTTAACTTATGCCTTAGCCCTAAAACAAAACCGAGCCATAGAACTAACCCTAACCCTTAACCTAAACCAGATCTCAACCCTATAACTAGTCCAAGCCTACCCCTAACTCGAGTCCTATCCCAAACACTGAAATGAACTCTGATCCTGACTCTGACCCTAACACTCACCCTAGTTCAGAACATCACCATAAACCTAAACCTAATTTTAAAACTAGACTTAGTCCTAAATATAACCCTAAAACTAGGCCTAATCATAACCCTAGTCTTACATGAGGCATATCCCTAACAAAAGCCCTAACATAACCCCAAACCTACCCATAATTAGAGACCCAACCATAGGTTTAACCCTAACTCTAACCCTAAACCTAGCCCTAACACTTACCCTAAACCTAACCCAAACTTTAATCCTTGAACTAACCCTATACCTAACCCTAACCATAGCCAAAACCATAACAATAACCTTAGCCCTAAACCTAGATCTAACCCTACCCATTACCATCACCCTAATCCTAACCCTAATGCTAACCCTCAACCTGACCCTAGCACTCTCCCTAACACTAACCTTTCCATTAACCTAAACCTTACCTGAACCCTAACCCTAAATATATCATTACCCTAACTCTAACCTTAACCCTAATGCTAACTTGAGTCTTTATCCTAAACCTTAACCTAAACCAACCCTAATGCTGACCCTTACCATAATAATACCACTCCCTCTAAATCTGACCTTAACCCTCATCCTAACACTTATACTATACCTAGCCATAAAACTATCCCAAAACTATCCCTAACCATCACCCTATACCTGACATTAGCCCTAGCCCTAATGCTATCCTAACCCTTACACAATCCCTAGCCCTAATCCTAGGCCTAACACTAGCTTTAATGCTAACCCTACACTTAATCCTATCCCTAACCCTAATTTTGTCCTCACCCTATCCCTAAACCTAGCTGTAACATCATACCTTACCCTTACCTAACCCTACCCCTAACACTAGCTCTAAACCTATTCCTAACTGTAAGCAAAACCCTAAACCTAATTTTAACCCTATACTTATCCCTAATCCTTAGGCTAATCAAAACCCTAACCCTATAAATAGTGTTAACCCTAGCCCTCATTCTAGCTCTAACCCTATCACAAATCCTACCCTAGCCCTTACCCTTATTCTGACCATAACACTAAACCTAGGTCTAAACCTGACCCTAACCCAAGACTAAACCTATCACCAGTAACCTTATACCTAAACCTAGCCCTATCACTAGCCCTAGAACTAAACCTAATCCTAAATCTAGGCTTAACTCTAGCCCTAGACCTAAACAAAAACCTAGTGCTACCTCTAACAATAACCCTTAACCTTACACAAAGTCTAACCCTACGCCTAGACATAAACCTAGTCCTAATACTTGTTTTAGCCTAAAATCTAACTCTAACCTGAACACTGACCTTGCATTTAGCACTAAGCTATCTCTAAACCTGACCCTAACTGAAAAACTAAACCTAACACTAGACCTAGCCATAACCCTAACCCTACAACTAGCCCTAATCATAATCATAGCTTTTACATTACCCATAACCCTAACCCTATGCCTTAACCTAACACAAAACCTAGAGCGAATCCTAGGCCTAAACCTAGCCTTAAGTGTAACGCTAAACCTAACCCAAGCACTAATCCTAACCCTAACCCTAGCCTTAATCCTAAACCTTACTCAAAGCCTAACTCTTACCTTAAATATAAACTTAGATCTTTGCCTAACTCTAACCCTAACCCTAATCCTAAACATAACCCTATCCCTAAAACTAGCTCTAAATCTACACATTATCCTAACTCTAAACCTAACCCTATAGATAAACCTAGCCATAACCCTAACCCTAACCCTAAACCTAACTGGAAAACAAACCCTAGACCTAACCCTAAACCTAACACTCGCCGTAGCCCTAACCCTAGCTCAAACCGAATCTGTAAAATAAACCTAAACATAACCATAGCTTTCACAGTAACCCTAAAACTAAATCTAATCCTAACCCTAAACCTAAACCTACATCTAATCATATCCATTACCCTATACCTTTACCTAACTCTAACAATAACCCTAGACCTAATAAGAACCATAACCGTAAATCTACCATAGTCCTATCACTAGACATACCACTAAACCTAACCCTTGACCTAGCACTAGCCCTAACTCTAGCTCAAACCCTAACCCTTAAACTAAATATAACATTAAGCCAAACCCTAACACTAATCCTAGCCCTAATCCTAACCATAACCATAGCCCAAACCCTAGCTCAAACTCTATCCAATACTGTAACCATAATACTAAACCTACTACTAAACCTGGCCATAACCCTAACCCTAACTGTATCCCTAGACCTGATTTTCACCTGAAGCCTCAACCTAGACCTAACAATTACTCAATCCCTGACCCTTACCCTTAACCTAATCCTAGATCAAACCTGAACCCTAACCCTAAACCTAAACCTAGCCCTAATCCTAAACTTAACCCTAGTCTTAAACCTAGCTCTTACCCCACCTATTACCCTAACCCTAACCATAAACCTCATGATAACCCTAGCCCTAACCCTAAACCTACTCTAACCCTAACAGAATATCTAAATCTAGACCTATCCATAAAGCTAACGCTTACCATAGTCCCAACCCTAGCTCAATCCCTAACAGTTATGCTAAACCTAACATTAACCCTGGTCCTAAACCTAAACTTAAGACCTACCCCTATACTTAACCAAAGCCTTAGCTCTAACCCTAGCTTAAACCTTAACTCATACCCTAAACGTAACCGTAGCCTAAACCTTAACACTAACCCTAACTCTAGCCCTAATCCTAAACATAACCCTAGCACTAACCCTAGCTCTAACTCTATCCATTACACTAACGGTAACCATAAACCTAATGCTAACCCTAGGCCTAAATGTAAACCTATTCATTAACCTAAACCTAACCTGAATCCTAAAACTAACCTGAAGCTTAAACCTAACCCTATTTATTAACCTAAACCTAACTTTAAACCTAATGCTAATTTGAGTCCTAACCCTAAACCTCAACCTAAACCAAACCCAAAACCTGAGCCTGACCAGTATAATACCCCTACCTCTAAACCTGAACCTTACCCTAAAACTAACTTTGGCACTAGACCTAGCCATAAACCGTACCATAAAACTATCCCTAACCATAGCCCTAGACCTTATATTAGCCCTAGCCCTAATTATTACCATAACCCTAACACAAATGCAAGCCCTCATCCTACCCTAAACCTAACCTGATCCTAACCTGAATCCTAACTGTAACCCTATCTCTAATTTTATCTCTTGCCCTAATTCTGAACCTTGCTATTACCCCATCCCTTCCCCTAAATCTAACCTTAAATCTAACCCTTCACTTAATCCTTACACTAATCCTAGACCTGATTCTACCCCTAATTTAGCCTTAACCCTAACCCTAACACTAGCACTAAGACTAAATATAACTGTCGCCATAGCCCTATTCCTAGATCTAAACCTATCCCTTACCATAACTCTCACATTTGCTCTAACCTTAGCCCTTACACTAGACCTAGCCTAACCCTAGATCAAACCATAACTCTAAATCTAACCCTAACCCTAAGCCTAAACCTCACACTACCACTAGCCCTAACACTAATTCTATTCCTAAAATTAGCCCTAACCTAGGCCTAGCCCCCGGCAAAAAAACCTAACCCCAAACCTAACCCTACACCTAGCCTAATTTTAGCCCTATTTCCAGTCCTAACCTAAACCTAAAACTAAACTTGACCCTGACTCTGACCCTAACAATAACCCTAGCTCTAACATCACCCTAAAAGTATACCTAACCTTAAAACAAGATGTAGCCCTAACCATAAAAGTAGCCCTAATTATAACTCTAGTTTTTACATTAACTGTAGCCCTAATTCTAGCCCTAACCTAACCTAAAACCTATCCCTAATTTGAACCCTACACCTCGCTTTAGCCCTAACCCTAACCATAGCCCTAACCATTACCCTAAACCTAACACTAACCCTAAAACTTGAACTAACTCTAAACTTAACCCTAGCCTTAATCCTAACAATAATTCTAGCCCTAAACCTAGCTCTAACCATATCCATTACCCTAACCCTAACTCTAATGCTAACCCTAGGAGAACCCTAACCCTATCTCAAACCCTAACTTTATCCATTACCCTAAACCTAACCTGAACCCTAAACCTAACCATAAGCATTACCCTAGCCTTAACCCTAACCCTAACGCTAAAGAGAACTCTGACCCTAAACCTTAACCTAACCCAAACCTTAACCTGACTGTGACCCTAATAATAACCCTATCTCTAAATATGACACTAACCCTCAAACTAACCCTTACACTAGAACTAGCCATAAACCTAAACCAAAACTAACGCAAATCATAAGCCTACACCTGACATTACCCCAACCCCTAATCATAGCCCTAACCCTAACACAAAAACCTAGGTGTAATCCTAGCCCTAAACCTAGCCCTAATCCTAGCCCTAAACCTAAGCTTAATCCTCATTCTTACCCTAACTCTAGCCCTAACACTATTTTGATCCTCACCCTAAACCTAGCTATAACATCATACCTTACATTAATCCTAACTCTAAACCTAGCCAAAAACCTAGGCCTAGCCCTAACACTAACCTGAGTACTAATCCTAGAACTAATTTCTCCCTCACCCTAACCCTACACTTAACACTCACCCTAGCACTAACCCTAGTTCTAAACCTATCCCTTACCATAACCCAAACCCTAGCCCTAAACTTATCCCCAACACTAGCCCAAAGTTCACCCTAGCTCTAAAGCAAACCCTAAACATAAGCCGAAACCTCACCCTAACACTAGCCGTAACCCTAATGCTAATTGAAAAACTAGCCCTAAACCTAGCCCTAGCGCTCAAACAAAACCAAGTCATAGACTTAACCCTAGGCCTTAACCTAAATCAAACCCTAAGCTTATACCTAATCCTAACCCAGCCCTAATTAAAGTTTTAACCATAACTCTAGAACTTATTCTGACCCTGAATCACACCCTTTCACACTAGCTTTAAACATCACCCTAATCCTAAACATAAATAAAATACTAGACCTAGACCTAACTCTAACCCTAAAATTAGCCCCAGTCGTAATGCAAGTTCTTACATTAGCCATAGCCCTGTAATAACAGAAAACCAAGCCCTAATCCGAGACATAAAACTAGCATTAAACCTAACACAAACCTTAAGCCTAGCCCTATTCCTAACCCTAACACTAGCCCTAATTCTGGCTCTAAACTTATCCCTTACCCTAAGCCAAACCCTCAACTTAATGCTACCCTAGTCCTAATCCTAATCCTTAGCCTACCCCAAACCATAACTCTAATACTAATCCTAACCCTAGCCCTCATTCTACCTCTAACCCTAACCCAAACCCTGACCCTTACCCTTACCCTTATTCTGACCCTAACTCTAATCCTAGGTTTAAACCTGACACTAACCCTAAACCTAACCCTAACACTAGCCCTACGGGTAAACCTATACCTAAACCTAACCTTAACACTTGACCTAGACAAAGGCCTAATCCTAAATCTAGCTAAATCTCTAGCACTAGTCCCAAACAAAAACCTAGTACTTGCCCTAACAATAACCCTTACTCTAACCCCAACACTAACCCTACCCTAACTCTAATTGTGGCCCCAACAATAAACCTAACCCTAACACAAAGACCCTTCTCCTAAGAAAACCCTAGCTCTAAAATTTATGCTAACCCAAAATCTAGCCATAACCCTAACACTGGACCTAACAGTAACCCTACCCCTAACTCTTACATTACCCATATCCTTAATGCTAGCCATAAACTTCACACAAAATTTAGCCCTAATCCTAGCCCTGACCCTAGCCCTGAGTGAAACACTAACCCTAACCCTAGACCTAACCATAACCCTAACTCTCTCCTTAGCCCTAACCCTAGCTAAAACACTAACCCTTACCATATACATAACCATAGACCTAACCATAACCCTAACCCTAACCCTAATCCTAGTCCTAATCCTAACCATAACCAAGGCCAAACCCTACCTCTAACTCTATCCATTACCCTAAACATAACCCTAACCCTAATGCTAACCCTAGACCTAAACTTAACACTAATCCTAAACCTATACCTGACACTAACACTTGCCCTAGCCCTTACCACAGCTCAAACCCTAACACATAGCCTAAACCCAATCCTAACACTAACCCTAGGCTGAACCCTAAACCTAACCCTAACCCCTCCCATAATCCTAACCATAAACCTACCCCTAAACCTATCCATTAACCTAAACATAAGCCTAACCCAAATGCTAACCCTAGGCCTAACTCTAAACCTATTGCTAACACAAATCCTATCCATTACCTAAACCTAACCTGAACACTAAAGTTAAACCTAATAATTACTCTAACCCTAACCCTAACCCTAATGCTAATTTGAGCCCTAAGCCTAAACACTAACCTAAACCAAACTCTAAACAAGACACTGACTCTGATAATACACCTTGCGCTAAACCTTACCTAACCCTAAACACATTTTTTCTTTAGCCATTATTGCGTAACATTCCAGAAGACACTAAAAAAAATTTTTCTTAACAATTTACATTATCTTCACTGGCACTGGGATGAAGATAGGAATTCTGGCAATAATGGCTAAAGAAAAAACTGTGTAACATTCCAGAAGGCACTAAAAGAAAACAATTTTCTTAACAATTTACATTATCTTCACCAGAACTGGGATAAAGATAGGAATTCTGGCAATAATGGTTAATATTAATAATTGTGTAACATTCCAAAAGGCACTAAAAGACAACAATTTTCTTAACATTTTACATTATCTTGAAGAGAATTATTAAATATAATGAAAAGGATAGGTGAAAGTAAACAAACAGATCTGTTAACCTCCTTTTATGTTTACATATTAAAACAATTCTTAACAGTTATTTACCCAATTTAAATTAAACCATTTAAATCACGTAAATAAATAAAAAAAATTTGGATCCATTTTTTCTTGGGGGCTCATCATATATGATATATGGACATACGTACATTCAAACGTATAACACAAAACACAAGTGTGCACACATAATATAATACATACAACACATAACATAATAGTAAAGGCCTTATAACTTTTTACAGGTGAAATCTCCACTGCAATGTTTAAAAACTCTATAGTCAAAAAAAATAGAATTGATCAGCAAAATATTAACCTATGTCTGTATGAGCTCAAAAAACAAAATAAAACTTCATGATATAGGAAAGGGCAATAATAAAACAGAGATTGAAAAAAGCATCCTGGTTCTGTTGCAGATGTAAGGATAGCCAAATTGGAGTTTTGGATATCAGCTATTATGGATTTGAGCCAAATCATCTTCTTTTTGGTTTGTAGAAATCTCTTTAGTTAATCTCTCTGGAATCCAAATTGGCTGCTGTTCTCCCTGTGGAAACACAAAAACAGGCCCCCGATTCCAGACAATCACTGGGTCAGGACCTTTCCATTGTCCTGTTAGAATATCTTTCCAAAGTACCTTGGGCTTATGTACATTTTTTGGACACATATGCCTTTCTGCAGCACTAAGTCCTGATGAATCC
This sequence comes from Urocitellus parryii, assembly GCF_045843805.1. Taxonomy (NCBI): domain Eukaryota; kingdom Metazoa; phylum Chordata; class Mammalia; order Rodentia; family Sciuridae; genus Urocitellus; species Urocitellus parryii. The sequence continues at coordinate 82,668,696 of NC_135547.1, forward strand.
AAATTTAAAAAGTTTAGAGTAAAAAGGGTTATTTTAAGTTTATCTTTGGGGAATATATACCCCTTCCCAATTCCGTCTTTTTGCTTTAATAAGTACATTTTAATAGTTTGATGAGCTCTTTCAACTATGCCTTGTCCCTGTGGATTGTATGGGATTCCTGTTATATGAGTAATGCCAAATGATGAGCAAAATTGTTTAAAAGAGGTAGAAGTATAACCAGGGGCATTATCTGTTTTTAACTGTTTTGGAATGCCCACAGTGGCAAAATTTTGTAAGCAATGAGCTATAATATCTTTAGTTTTTAATGTAGCATGAAGGGAGCCCATCAAAAATCCAGAAGAAGTATCAACTGTAACATGCAAATATTTTAATTTTCCAAATTCTGGCAAGTGTGTGACGTCCATCTGCCAAATATGGTTAGGTATCAGTCCTCTAGGATTGACTCCAAGATTAACTTGTGGTAAAAAGGTCACACGATTTTGACATTGTTTTATTATTTGTCTAGCTTGTTCCTTAGTTATTTTAAAATGCTTTTGTAAAGTATTAGCATTGACATGAAACCTTTTATGAAAATTTATACTTTCTGCTAGTGTAGAGAAAATATGTATGTCATGTGTAGTTTTATCTGCTAAATCATTGCCCAAACTAAGGGCTCCAGGCAATCCTGTATGTGCCCTGATATGTCCTATAAAGAAGGGATCTTTTCTGTCCCAGATTACACTTTGTATAGTGGAAAAGAAAGAGACAACAGTAGAAGAAGGCGAAATCCTACCAGCATCTTCAAGGGATACTATAGCATTAACTATATACTGACTATCAGAAAATAAATTAAATACAGAATCTTTAAACATCACAAAAGTTTGCAATACTGCATTAAGCTCTACCTTTTGAGCTGATTGTTTGGGTAATAAAAATGTAAAAGTTCAATCAGGTGTAACTATTGCTGCTGTACCATTATTAACCCATCAGTGAATATATTTGGAGCATTCATGATAGGTGTTTTTCTTGTCATTTTTGGAAAAATTACAGGATGCAATGACCAAAAAGAAAATAAAGGATTAGATGATAAGTGGTTATCAAATGAAACATTAGATTTGCACATGATTATTGCCCAAGTATTTAACTCATTAGCTAATTTATCAATTTGATTCATAGTATATGGAGTAATAATTTTATTAGGAGAAATTCCAAACATTGCCTTTTCTGTTTTTATTCCTTTGAGTAGGAGAATAAGATAAATGTATCCATAATAATGGACCTTCTTGCCAAAATACTCCTGTAGGAATATTTTTGTTGGTAGTACAATAAATAATAAAGGCAAACTTATATCAATTCTATCCAAATGCATATTTTCCATATATGTTTCAATAATTTTTAATGCCTTTCTTGCTTCAGGCATTAACATTCAAGGTGAATTTGGATCTGATGGACCTTTTAGGATATCAAATAAAGGTCCCAATTCTCCTGTTTGTTTACCTAGATAAGGCTTTATCCAATTTATGTCTCCTAATAACTTTTGAAAGTCGTTAAGTGATTTGAGTTGATCAACTCGTATTTGAATTTTTGGTGGACGGACCATGGTTGAGGATAATAGAACTCCCAAATAATTAATTGGAAAATTTAATTGTACTTTATCTATTGCTATCTCTAGACTATAATTTTTTAATAAGTTTGTAACTGTGGCATAACATTCTAGCAATGTGTTTTTAGCTTTGTGTGCTAATAATATATCATCCATATAGTGAAATATTTGTAGCTCAGGATTTTGACTTCTAAGTGGCTGGATTACTTTGTTAACATAAATTTGACACATAGTTGGGCTGTTAGCCATCCCTTGAGGGAGTACTTTCCATTCATATCTCTGATCAGGACCTTCATGATTTAGTGCAGGGATAGTAAATGCAAAACGTGGACTATCCTCAGGATGAATTGGAATTGAAAAAAACAATCTTTAATATCTATAACTAAAACATACAAAGTTTTGGCAAAGCAGACAATTGAGGAATCCCTAATTGAGCAGGTCCCATAATGACCATTTCATTATTAATGGCTCTTAAATCTTGAAGTAATCTCCATTTACCAGATTTCTTTTTGATAACAAAAATGGGAGTATTATGGGGAGATACAGAAGGTTGTATATGCCCTTCCGCTAATTGTTGTTTGACCAGATCATGGGCTACTTGTATCTTTTCTTTAGTCAGGAGCCACTGAGGAAACCATACTGGTCTTTCTGATTTCCATGTAATTTTTATTGTCTCAGTGGCCCTTTGTGAAAATCCAACCCATGTCTGTCTGTTCCTTGATTTATTTGTATTGGTGCTGCTATAACTTTTTTTTTGTTTTTCTAATCTTTCTACTTTCCTAAAACCTTGTCTAGCCATAATAGTGGGTGCATTTTGATTGATATTATTTGTTAATGTCAAACCTAATTGATCTAAGACATCTCATCCCCATAAATTTACAGGAAGATGATCCAATACATATGGCTGTATAGTTTCTTCACATCCTTCAGGATCCTTCCAATCTAATACCATTGCAATTCTATGGGGATTAGTCGCCACTCCTAGGCCTCGAAGCGTTTGAGTGGCTTGTTGTAATGGCCAATGTTTTGGCCATTCTTGATGAGAGATGATGCTAAGGTCTGCACCTGTATCCAGTAGCCCATTAAATTCATGTCCTTGAATATTTAGTTTTAGCATGGGGCAAGAATCTAAATTTAAAGAAAGCATAGCCCAATCTACACCTGTGGAGCCTAATCCCTTGGAACCTGTTTCTACAGCATGACTGGAAAATTTATCATATAGGCTTGGTATTATTAGTAACTGGGCTATCCTATCTCCTGGTGAAATTACTGATCTACCCTTTGGAGAACTGGCTATAATTTTTATTTCACCTTCATAATCGGGATCAATTACACCAGGACTTATCAAAAGTCCTTTTAGAGTAGAAGAGCTGCGTCCCAATAATAAGTGTACTGTTCCTTTGGAAAGAGGTCCTTTCACCCCTGTGGGAATGATTTGAACTCCCATCTCTGGAGTTAGTACTGATCTGGCGGAGGCTCAGATGTCCAACCCTGCGCTCCCTCTGGTTTGTCTGATGAGGTATCTGATGTCCTGGGCACTACCCTGATGGGGTTCCTGGGGTTGCTGGGTTCCTCCAGTGCTCCGTATATTTGTGGTTTGGGGCCCCAGAGCATTGGGGCCCCCTGTCCATTTTTTGGCAACGGAGCCCAATGCCTTTGTCCACGATGTTGTTTATAAACACCTTTTCCTTGTTCGTTTTTTTTTTTTTTATAATGTAGTACCCTGTATGGTGGTTTGAGAACGGCATTCATTAGCCCAATGTATTGGAGTACCCTCTGTGGTGGTTTGAGAATGGCATTCATTAGCCGAATATCTCCGTCTATGGCATCGTGGGCAAATACCCGGTATTCTACTCCTTTGATACCTAGTTTTGTTAAACCCTCCTCCTATGGGGCAATTCCTTTTAAAATGTCCTGCTTGTTGACAATTGTAGCATGTTCTTGGCCTGGCATATAAAGCCTGTTTTACTGCAGCTGCCACAATTTGCCCTTGTTCATTAATGTCTCTGGCATCTAAAGCCTGTTTTACTGCAGCTTCCATGACTTGCTCTTGTTCATTAATGTCTCTACATAATTTAATATATGTGTTTAAATCTTCCTGTTTCCATGGTCTAATGATATCTCTGCACCAACGATTCGCTTGGTCATAAGCCAGTTGTTTTCTTAATGGCATTGCTTGTTCTGTATTCCCCAAAACTCTGGTAGCTTTTTGAATAAGCCTATCTACAAATTCAGCATAAGGTTCATTAGCTCCTTGTATTATCTTAGATAATTGACCTTGTAAACCTCCATGTCCTTGTAACGTCTTCCATGCCTTAACTGCATCTACAGCAATTTGTAAATATACACCAGGATCATATGCAATTTGTTGCTGCCGATCCTCATAAGGTCCCTTTCCTAACAACATATATAGATTTCTCTGAGGACAACCAGCTGCTGCATTTCGCCTAGCTGTCTCCTTGCAAAATTCCTCATTGGCACCCTTCCATAACAGGTATTGTCCTCCAGTTAGCAGAGCTTTACAAATATTAGCCCAGTCTGCTTGCGTCATGTTTAAGTTGGTAATGGATTCGACCAAGCTTACAGTGAAGGGTGCTTGAGGACCAGAGGTTATTACAGCCTCTTTTAGCTCCTTCACTGATTTGAAATTTAAACCCTGGTAAATTTGCTGCCCTCCTACCTCAAATACAGGGCATACTTGATATCCTGTCTCAGGATCCCAACTATCAACTGCGGGGGTTGGGAGTCTCCTAGCATATGGAGGTGGTGCTGTTGATTGGACACTTATGCCCTCTGGTGATAGAATGCTGTTAGTAGCAGTCTCCTGTAGAGGTGGTGCTGTTGGTTGGACACTTTCGCTCTCTGATAGAAAGGTGTTATTAGCAGTCTCCTCTTGTAACTTTTCCCCTGATGGCTTTTTCTGCTCTAAACTTCCTTCCTCTGTCTCACTAGCTCGAAAGACCTTCTCTTGTACTTGAATCTTTTCCTCTTTCTGACTAACTTGAGAGACCTTCTCTTTTACTTGAATCAATATGTCTTCTCCTTCCTCTACCTTTGTCTGAACTGAAGGCTTTGGACTAAGCAAACCAGATACGTTCATCCACAATGGCAATGTGCCAACTGGCAGAGTCCCTGGGTTGTTCTTTTCTATTCTTTTTAAATCTTCACCATGATGGTTCCATTGTGATATATCTAACAACTCCTCCTTAAAAAGCCATGGGCTACATGTTTGTATTATATCAACGTATGCCCTGACTGCTCTGGATTTTACTGGGAAGCCTCCTTGCTCTAACAATTTACTTAACACTCTTTCTGTTTGTTTTTTACTAATTGCTGATCCCGTATTTCTACTATAATACAACCCAACAAGATAACACCAAACCAAACCGAGACAGAGTCCAATAAAAATGGAACAACAAAAATTCATTATAGCCTTTCTATCCTCCTGACATGTGCATCCGTCCTTTCTCCCTATCTGTTCCTCAGACGCAAATAGTTTTTCCTCAGATGTGAGCGGTTTTTCTTCACTCTCACTCATCTCCAGGGACAGGCAAGTTAAAACAAAAATGAAGCAAAACAAAAGAGGAAACTTAGAATGGCTACCCATCCTCTCGCCCTGCCCTCAGGGGGGAGCAGTTTACTAACCCTCAGTCGCTCCCCGTGCAAGCCACCAAATGCTGCAGTCTGGCTGGGCACAATTCAGGAGCCACTTGTCAAAAGAAACTAACTTTATTTTTAGAACTACAAGCGCCAAGCAAAACAGCTCCTCAGGAAAAAAAAAACCCTCAGAGCCCAACTGCCACCACCGACTTCCACACCTATCACCCACACAAACCTCACCACCTCCCACAATCCTCCTGCTCTTGAGGCCGATTGGCTAGGTCGCGTGGGCGGAGCCAAAGAAGTCCCCCAATGAGCAGCTTCGTGGTCTGAAAGGGCAGGGAAACAGCCCAATGAGCAGCTCCGTGGAGGAGCCAATCAGCTAGGTGTTGCTGGGGCCGCTGTGAGCCAATCATCAGCTGGCAGTCAGAAGGGCAGGAAAAAAGCCCAATGAACATCACCGCAGAGGAGCCAATCAGCTAGATGTTGCTGGGGCCGCTGTGAGCCAATCATCAGCTGGCAGTCTGAAGGGCAGGGAAACAGCCCAATGAACATCACTGCAGAGGAGCCAATCAGCTAGATGTTGCTGGGGCTGCTGTGAGCCAATCATCGGCCGGCAGCTGGAAGTTTGCTGGCAGCTTGAAGTTTGCTGGGGCCCCTTTGGCTGTGGCTCTCAACACTAACCCTTACTCTAGACCTAGCCATAAAACTAAACCTAACTTTATCACTAACCTAACCCTAGACCCGACATTATTCCTCTACCTAATTCTTCCCTAAACCTAACACAAACCCTAGTCCTCAACCTAGCCCTAAACCTAGCCTTAATTTTAACCTGAATTCTAACCTTAACCCAATCCCTAATTTCAACCTTTTCCTTAGTTCTTAACCTAGGTATAACCACATTCCTTTTCCTAACCCTAACGCTAACCCTAACCCTAACACTATTACTAACCTTAACCCAAGCCCTACCCCTAGGCCTAACCCTAACACTAACCCTATCTGTAATCCTATCCCTAATTTATCACTAAATGTAACCCCACTTTAACCCTAGTCCTAAGACTAACTCTAATTCTCACCCTAGATCTATTTCTATTACCATAACCTTATCTGTTACCATAATCCTAATACTAGCCCTTACCTTAGCCCCAACCCTTGCCCTAACCCTAGATCTAACCATAACTCTAAATCTAACCCTAACCCTAAGCCTAAACCTCACCATACCACTAGCCCAAACACTATCGCTAATCCTAAAACTAACCCTAACCCAAGCCCTAGACCTAAAACAAAACCGAGCCATAGCCCTAACACTAATACTAACCTAACTGTAACCCTATACCTGACATTAGCCCTAGTCTTAATTCTTGCCCTAACCTTAACACAAAACCTAACCGTACACCTAGCCTTAACCCTATCTCTAATTCGAGAGTTATTTCTAACCCTAAAACTAACACTGACCCTGACCCTGATCCTAACAATCACTCCATCTCAAATCATCACCCTAAAGCTTAACCTAACACTAATACTAGACCTAGCCCTAACCCTATTCATAAAACTAGCCCTAATCATCACCCTAGTTCTTACATTAGCCATGGTCCTAACCCTAGCCCTAAGCTAATCTAAAACTTAACCCTTATCCGAGCCCTAAACCTAGATTTAACTTTAATCCTAACCCTAACCCTAACCCTAACCCTGATCATAACCCTAGCCTTAATCCTAACCATAACCCTAACCCTAACTCTAGCTCTAATCCTATCTATTAGCCTAACTCTAACTCTATCCATAATGCTTACTGTAGGATAACCTTAACCCTACCCATTACCTTAAACCTTACCTGAACCCTATACCTAACCATATCCATTACCTTAACCCTAAATCTAACCCTAAAATTAATTTGAGCCCTAACCCTAAACCTCAACCTAAACAAACCCAGACCCTGACTCTGACCCTAATAAAATCCCTAGCTCTAAAACTGACCCTAAATCTCAACCTAACCCTTTCACTATACCTACCATAAACCTAACCCTAAAACTATCCCTAACCATAACACTAGACCTGACATTAGCCCTAGCCCTAATGCTAGCCCTATCCCTAACAAAAACCATAGCCCTAATCCTGGCCATAAACCTAGCCTTAACCCTAACCCTAATTCTAACATTATCCCTAACCGTAAACATACCCCATGTCCTAGGCCTAAACCTAGCTATAACATCACACCATACCCTAACCCTAATCGTAACCCTAGCCCTAAACCAAGGCCTAGCCCTAATGCTAACCCTAACTCTAATCCTAGCCCTAATTTAGCCCTAGCCCTAATCCTAATCATATCTCTAGCCCTAAGACTAATTCAAACTCTTGCCCTAGCCTATCAATAGTTCTAAACTTTTCCCTTACCATAACACAAAGCCTTGCCCTAACCCTATCCCAAACCTATCCCTAAACTTAGTCCTAGCCCTAAACCTAGATCTAACCCTAACTCTAAATCTAAACCTAAGCCTAAACCTAAACCTCACCCTAACACTAGCCCTAACACTAATGCTAATTTGAAAACTATCCCTAAGTCTAGCCACAGCTCTCAAACAAAACTCAGCTATAGCCCTAATCCTAACTCTTAACCTAAACCAAATCCTAATGCTACACCTAGTCCTAACTCTATCCCTGTTTTTTTTAAACTGACCCTGACTCTGACACTAAAACTCACCCTAGCTCTAAACATCACCTTAACCCTAAAAGTAACACAAACACTAGACCTAGCCCTAACCCTAACCATAAATTAACCTGAATTGTAAAGCCAGTTCTTACATTAGCCATAGTCTGAACCCTAACACAAAACCTAACCCTATTCTGAGCTGGAAACCTAGCTTTCCCTAAATCTAACTGTATCCCTAACCCTTAACCTACCTCTAACCCTATCCCTTACCCTAAGCCAAACACTCACACTAATGCTAACCTAGTTCTAACCCTAATCCTTAGCCTACCCAAATCCCTAACTTTATTAGTGGTCCTAACCTTAGCCCTCATTCTATCTCTAACCCTGTCCCAAAGCCTAAGCCTAACCCTGACCCTTATTCTGACCCTGACACTAACCCTAGGTCTTAGCCTGACCCTAACTCTAAACCAAGTCCTAACACTAGCCCTAATGATAAACCAATACCTAACCTAACCATAATACTAGCACTAGACCTAAACTTAATCCTAAATATATCCATTCTAGCCCTAGCCCTAAAATATCCTAGCCCTAGCCCTTACAGTAACTATTAACCTAACACAAAGATAAACCCTACCCCTAGACATAACCCCAATTCTAATTCTGGCCCTAACCCTAAACCCAATGCTAACTCGAAAACTGACCCTTATCCTAACACAAACCCTAGCTCTAAACCTTATCCTAATCCAAAACCTAACTCTAACTATAGAACTATCCATAACCCTAACTCTAAAACTATCCATAAACATAAACCAGGCTCTCTCATTACCCACAGCCCTAATGCTAGCCATAAATCTTACACAAAGCCTAGCCCTAACCCTAGCCCTAAGCATAACCCTAACCAAAAATCTAACCCAAACCCCAACACTAACACTTGCCCTAGCCCTAACAATAGCTGAAACTCTAACTCTTACCCTAAATATAACCTAACCCTAGCCCTAAGTGTAACCCTAACCAAAAATCTAACTCAAACCCTAACACTAACACTTGCCCTAGCCCTAACCATAGCTCAAACTCTAACCCTTACCCTAAACATAACCTAGCCCTAACCCTAACTCTAACCCTAGCCCTAATCCTAATTGTAACCGTAGCCCAAATCTTAGATCTAACTATATCAATTACCTTAAACATAACCATGAACCTAATGCTAATCCTAGCCCTATCGATAGCCCTGACTCTAACCCAAACCCTCTCCTTAGCCTTAACGCTAGCTCAATGCCTAACACTTACCATAACCATAACCCTAGCCCTAAAACTAACCCTATGCCTAACCCTAACTCTAGCCCTAATCCTAAGCTTAACCCAAGCCCTAACACAAGCATTAACCTTATCCATTATCCTAAACATAAGCCTAACCCAAATGCAAACCTTAGGTCAAATTCTAACTGTATCCCTAACATTAACCCTATACATTACTCTAAACCTAACCTGAATCCTAAACCTAAACATATCCGTTACTCTAACCCTAACCTCACCCTAACCCTATATCTAATCCTAACAGTATTCTTAACCCTAAACCTAATCATAACACTAACCCTAACACAAAATCTAATACTAACATTAACCCCAACCCTATCCTAATCCTAACTTAAACCCTAACCTTGACAATAAAACTAACGCTAAACCTAAATTAAACCCTAAATCTAACCCTAACATAAACCTCACCCTAACCCTAACCATAAAATTAGCCCTAATTGTAAAGCCAATTCTTAACCCTAACTCTAATTTGAGCCTTAAACATAAAGCTTAACCCAAACCAAACCCTAACCCGACTCTGAACTCAATAATATACCTAGCTCTAAACCTTACCCCTACACTAAACCTAACCTTTACACTAGACTTGGCCATAAACCTAATCCTAACACTATCCCTAACCATAACCCTAGACCTGACATTAGCCCTAGCCCTAATCCTAGCCCTAATACTAACACAAATCCTAGCCCTCACCCTAACACAAATCCTAGCCCTCACCCTAGCACTAAACCTAGCCTTAATCCTAACCCTCACACTTACCCTAGCCCTATCCTGAATTTTAACGCTTGTACTAGCCATAAACCTAGATATAACCCCATCACTTCACCTAAAACTAACTCTAAACCTAACACTAACACTAACCTTAACACTAGAACTAACCATAGACCTAACCCTAACACTGACCCAAATGCTAATTCTAGCCCTAATTTAGCCCTAACCCTAACCCTACCCCTAACCCTAGCCCTAAGACTAACTCTCACCCTGGCCCTATTTCTATCTCTAACCCTACCCATTACCATAACCCTCACACTAGCCCTAACCTTACCCGTAAACCTAGCCATAGCCCTAACCCTAGATCTAAACACAACTCTAAATCTAACCCTAACCTTAAGCCTAAAACTCACCATACCACTAGCCATAAAACTATTGCTAATCCTAAAACTAGCCCTAACCCTAGCCCTAGCCCTAAAACCAAACCGAGCCATTGCTCTAACCCTAAATCTTACCCTATACCAAATCCTACCCCTATAACTAGTCATAACCCTAGCGCTAATTCGAGTCATAGGCCTAAAACTAACCCTGAAGCTGACTATTATCCAAACACTAACCCCAGCTCTAAATATCACCCTAACCCTAAGCTAATGCTAACACCATTCCTAGCCCAAACCCTAACCCTAAAACTAATCCTTATCGTAACACTAGTTCTTACATTGGCCATAACCCTAACCCTAACTAAAAAATAGCACTAATCCAAGCCCTAACACTAGATTTAACCCTAACTCTAACCCTAATCCTAGCCCAAAACTTAACCCTAAACATAAACCTAACCCTAGCTCTAACCCTATCATTTACCCTAAGCCAAGCCTATCCATAATACTAACCCTAGACCTAATCCTAATCCTTAGACTAAACCAAACACTAACCCTATTACTAATCCTAACCCTAGCCCTCATTCTAATTCTAACCATAACCCAAAACCTAATTCTAAACTTCACCCTTATTCTGACCCTAACACTAATTATAGGTCTAAACCAAACCCTAATCCTAAAAACCGAACCCTGAAACTAGCCCTACCAGAAACGTTATACCTAAACCTAACACTATCACTAGCCCTAAACCTAAACCTAATAAATCAAGCCATAACTCTAGCCCTAGACCTAAACAAAAACTTAGTCCTATCCCTAAAAGTAACCCTCAACCTAATCCAAACACTAACCCTACACCTATACCTAATCTTGTTCTAATTCTGGCTTTCACCCTAATCCTAACTGTAACCTGAACATTGACCCTGTCACTAACACTAAACCTAGCTCTAAACCTGACAATAAACCAAAATCTAAAGTTAACACTAGACCTATCCATAACCCTTACCCTACAACTAGCTGTAATTAGAACCCTAGATCTTACATTACCTATAGCACTAACCCTAGGTCTAAACTTAACACAAAACCTAGCATTAATCCGAAGCCTAAACCTACCCTAAGAATAACCCTCACCCTAACCCTATCTCTAACCCTAACCCTAACCCTAACCCTCACCTTAGTCATTACCCTAGCTCAAAACATAACCCTTAGCCTAAACATGATCCTAGCCCTATACCTACACATGTCCCTAAACCTAGCTCTAATGTTTACATTAACCCTAGCTCTAACCCTAGCCATTATCCTAACTCTAACCCTAACTGTAATGATAACCCTAGCCATAACCCTAACTGAAACCCTAACACAAAACATAAACCTAACCCTAGAACTAACCCTAAACATAACCCTTGCTTTAGCCATAACCCTAACTCAAACTCTAACCCTTAACCTAAACCCAAGAGTAAACCCAGCCCTAAAACTACACTTAACCCTAAACCTAAACTTAACCCTAAAGCTAAGCTTACATCTAACCCAATCTACTACTCTAAATCTAACCCTAAGCATAACGAAAACTCTGGCCCTAACCCTAAAACTAACCTTGACCATAACCATAACCCTAAACCTAGACCTAACACTAAATCTAACCCTCAACCTAGGACTAATCCTAGCTCAAAACCTATCCCTTACTCTAAACCTAATGCTACTCTAAGCTAGGGTTATTAGCCTTAACCCAAACCCTAACCGTAAATCTAGCCCTAATCTTAAACATAAATTTAGCCCTAATCCTAGCTCTAACCCTATATATTATCCTTATGATAATTCTAATTCTAATGCTAACTCCAGGCCTAACCCTAACCTTATTGCTATCCTGAAACCTCTCCATTACCCTAAACCTAACCCTAACGCTCATTTGAGCCCTATCCCTAAACCTTAACCTAAAACAAACTTTAAACATGATCCTGACCCTAAAAATACACCTAGGTCTAAATCTGAGCCTTACCCTAAGCCTAACACTTACACTAGACCTAGACACAAACCTAATACTAAATCTACCACTAACTGTAACACTAGACCTGACATTATTCCTAGCCCTAATTCTAGACCTAAACCTACAACAAGCCCTTGCCCTCATCCTAGCCCTAAACCTAGCCTTAATCATACCCTAACCCTAACCTTAGCCCTAATTCTAATTCTAACCCTGACCCTCCCTCTAAACATATCTATAACAACATCCCTTACCCTAAACATAACCATAATCCTAGTCCTAATGCTAGGCCTAAAATGAACACTAACCCTAGCCCTAATCCTAGCCTAATTTAGACCTATCCCTAAAACTAATCATACCTCTACCCCTAAGACTAAATCTAATTCTTGCCCTAGACCTATCCCTATTTCTAAACATATCCATTACCATAATCTTAATCCTAGCCATAACCCTTGCCATATACTTAGACCTAGCCCTAACCCTAGATCTAATGCTAACTTCAAATGTAACCCTAACTCTAAGCCTAAGCCTAACACTAACACAAGCCCTAACCCTAATGCTAATTATATAACTAGTGCTAACCCTAAACCTAGAACTAAAACCAAACTGAGCAATACCCTAACCCTAAAACTTAACTTAAACCAAACCCTAATACTACACCTAGACCTAACCTAGCTCTTTTTCATGTCCTAACTCTAACCTTAAAATGTACCCTGACCCTGACTCATATCCTAGCACCCACTCTAGATCTAAACACCACCCTAAAATTAAATGAACCCCTAAAAGTAACCCTAGCCCTAATTTGAGTCATAATCCTAACCTTAAAACTAACCCTGACCCTGACTCATATCCTAACATTCACGCTAGCTCTGAACACCTCCCTCACCTTAAAACGAACCCAATCAGTAATCCTAGCCCTTATTTGAGTATTAAACCTAACCCTAAAACTAACCCTAACCCTGACTCTGACCATAACCCTAATCATAGCACTAACTTAACCCAATATATAGCCCTAATCTGAGCCATAACCCGACTTTTAAACCTAATCCTAACCTAACCATAGCCCTAATCATAACCATAATCCTAGCCCTAACCCTAGCTCTAACCCTATCCTTGCCATAACCATAAACCAAACCTTAATGCTAACCGTAGGCCTAAACTTGACCCTATCCCTAATCCTAAACCTATCCATTACCATAAACCAAACTTAAACCATAAACCTCACCCTATCATTACCCTAACACTAACTCTAATGCTAATTTGAGCCCTAAATTTAAACCTTAACCTATCCCAAACCCTAACTCAGACCCTGACCCTAAAAATACCCCTTGCTCTAAACTTGACCCTAATCCTAAGCCTAACCCTTACACTACAGGTAACCATAAAACTAAGACTAAAACTATCTTTAACCAAAACCGTAGACCTGATATTAGCCCTAACCCTAATCCTAGCCCTTACCCTAAAAAAACATATCCCTCCTCCTAGCCCTAAACTTAGTCTTATTCATAACCCTAACCCTAACCATAAACCTAACCCTTATTCTAACCCTCACCCTATCTCTAAACCTAGCTATAATGCCATCCCTTATCCTAAACTTAACACTAACCCTAACCCTAATGCTAGGCCTAAATTGAACACTAACCTAGCCCTAATTCTAGCCCTAATTTAACCGTATCCCTAATCCTAATCCAACCTTGGCCCTAAGACTAACTTTAAGTATCACACTAGCCCTATCCCTAGTTCTAACCCTATCCCTTTCTGTAACCCTAACCCTAGTCCTAATCCTAGGCATAACACTTGCCTAATATTTATATCTAGTCCTAACACAAATCTAACCCTAACTCTAAATCTAACACTAAGCCTAAGCGTAAGCCTAAGCCTAACCTTAACACTAGCCCTAACCCAAACACTAATCATAAAACTAGCTCTAAGCCAGTAAACCCAGCCCTAAAACTATACTTAACCCTAAACCTAAACTTAATGCTATAGCTAAACTTACATCTAACCCAATATATTACTCTAAACCTAACCCTAACTCTAATGAAAACCCTAGCCCTAATCCTAAACCTAACCCTGACCATAACCATAATTCTAACCCTAGACCTAACACTAAACCTAACCCTCGCCCTAGGAATAACCAAGCACAAAACCTATTCTTTACACTAAACCTAACCCTAAACCTACCCTAAGCTAGGGTTACTAGCCTTAACCCAAATCCTAACTGAAACTCTAGCCCTAGTCTTAACCATAAACTTAGCCCTAACCCTAGCTCTAATCCTATATATTATCCTTCTGATAATCCTAATCCTAATGCTAACCCTAGGCCTAACCCTAACCCTATTGCTATCCCAAAACCTCTTCATTACCCTAAACCTACCATGAAACCTAAACCTAACCCTTTCCATTACCCTAACCCTAATGCTCATTTGAGTCCTATCCCTAAACCTTAACCTAAAACAAACCCTAAAACTTGATCCTGACCCTAAAAATAAACCTAGGTCTAAACCTGACCCTTACCCTAAGCCTTACACTTACACTAGACCTAGACAAAAACCTACCCTAAATCTACCTTAACTGTAACACTAGACCTGACATTAGTCCTATCCCTAATTCTAGACCTAAGCCTACAACAAACCTCACCCTCATCCTAGCCCTAAACCTAGCCTTATTCATAATCAAATCCTGACCCTAGCCCTAACTCTAATTCTAACCCTCACCCTACCTCTAAACCTATCTATAACAACATACCTTACCCTAAACATAACCGTAACCCTAGATCTAACAATAGGCCTAAGATGAACATTGACCCTAGCCCTAATCCTAGCCCTAATTTAGCCCTATCCCTAAAACTAAACATAACCCTAGCCCTAAGACTAAATCTAACTATCACACTTGACCTATCCCTGTTTCTAAACGTATTCGTTACCTTAACCCTAACCCAATACCTAACCTTTATCCTATCCTTAGACCTAGCCCTAACACTAGATCTAATGCTAATCCCAAATCTAACCCTAAACTTAAGTCTAAGCCAAACACTAACCCTAAAACCCAAACCCTAAGAAGAACCATAAAACTAAACTTAACACTGAACCTAACTCTAACCCTACACATAAGCCTATCCCTAATAATAACCCTAAAACTAACCATAACCCTGAGACTAACACTAACCCTAACCTTAAACCTAAGAGTAAATCTAACATTAACCTTAACACTAAACCTAACCCTATCCCTAAAACTAACCCTAATGCAAACCCTAACCCTAACACTAATCCTAACACTAACCCTAACCCTAACATTAACCCAAATTGTAACACTAACACTACTCCTAAACCTATCCCTAATACTAAACCTAACACTAACAATAAACCTAAAAACAAGACTTACCATAACCATTAACCTAACCATAAACCTTACACTAAGTGAACACTAACGATAACCCTAAGCATAACCATAACACTAACCCTAACACTAAACCTAACCCTAACAATAACCCTCAAGCAAACACTAACCCTAACACAAAACCTAACCTTAACTAACCCAAACCCTAACGCTAACCCTAATATTAACCCTAAACCAATCCCTAACACTAACATTATTGTTAACCATAATCCTAACCCTAATACTAACACTAACACTAAGCCTAAGCCTAGCCCTAAACCTAAACCTAAGTAGAACCCTAACCCTAATACTAATCCTAAACCTAACCCTATCCCTAACTCTAGCACTAATCCTAACCCTAACCCAAACCCTAACACTAAATCTAACCCTAACCCTAACATGAACCCTAAACCAACCCAAACCCTAACACTAACCAGAATACTAACCCCAATGCAAAACATAACACAAACACTAACCTTAACCCTAACCCTAATCCTACACGTAATCCTAACCTAACACTAACACTAAATATAAAATTAACACAAACCCTAAGCCTAACCATAAATCTAACCCTAACCAAAACCCTAATCTAACACTCATCCTAAAACTGACCCTAACCCTAACCCTAATCCTAACTGAAACTCTAACCCTAACAAACCCTAAATCTAACACTAAACTTAACACTAACACTAACCCTAACACTAACACTAACCCTAACCCTAAAACTTACTCTAACCCTAACCCTAACAGTAATCTGAACACTAAACCTAACCCTAAATATAAACCTAAACCTAACACTGAACATAAGCATAACCCTAACACTAACACTAGACCTAACCCTAATGCTACCCTTAACACTAACCCTAAACCTACTGTAATGCGAACCCTAACACTAACCCTAACCCTAACAGAAAACTAACACTAAACCTAACCCTAAACCTAACCTAAACAAACCTCTAACCCTAAACCTAAACCTAATAGAAACCTAACCCTAACCCTAAAACTAACCCTAAAACAAACCCTAAACCTAAACCTAACCCTAATGCTTAAACTAACCCTAACCCTAACCCTAAAATTACCCTAACACTATTCGTAAACCTAACCCTAAACCTAACACTAATCCATTCCCTAAAACTAACCTTAACCCTAACACTAACCCTAACACAAACCTTAACCCTAACCCTAAAACTAAGCCTAACCCAAATCCTAATCCTAACACTAACACTAAGCCTAACCCAACCCTAACCGTAACACTAACACTAACCAGAACACTAACCCTAAAGCAAAAGCTAACACTAACACTAACTCTAACCGTAACCCTAATTCTATACATAACCCTAACCTAACACTAACCGTTACCCTCAACTAAACACAAACCCTAAGCCTAAACCTAACCCTAACCCTAATCTTAACACTCATCCTAAACTTAACCCTAACACTAACCCTAATCCTAAAGGAAAGTCTAACCCTAACTGTAACCCTAACCCTAACACAAAAACTAAGTCTAACCTAAACCCAACACTAATACTAACCCTAACCCTAACAGTAACCCAAAAACTAAACCTAACCCTAAACATAACCCTAAACCTAACACTAACCTTAAGTATAACCCTAAGCATAACACTAGCCCTAACCATAATCCTAAACCTAATGCTACCCATAACACTAACCCTAAACCTACTATAATGCTAACCCTAACACTAACCCTAACCCTAACCCAACCCTAACACTAAACCTAACCCTAAACCTAACCCTAACAAAACTTTTAATCCTAACCCTAGACCTAACAAAAAACTAACACTAAAGCTAAAACTAACTCTAAAACAAACCTTAATCCTAAACCTAACCCTAATGTTTACACTAACCCTAAGACTAACCCTAATATTACACTAACACTAACCAAAAACCTAACCCTAACCCTAACACTAACCCATTCCCTAACCCTAACCTTAACCCAAACACTAATCCTAACACAAAACTTAACCCTAACCCTAACACAAACATTAACACTAACAAATCCATAACCATATCATTAACACTAGCCCTAACCCTAAACTTAACCTAACAATAACCCTAACCCTAACCCTAACACTAAACATCAAACTATCCCTAAACTTAAACTATTACTAACACTAACCCTAGCACTAACCCTAACCCTAACCATACACTAACCCTAACCCTAAACTTAAAACAAAACCTAATCCTAACCCTATCACTAACTCTAAAACTAACCCTAAAACTAACCCTAAACCTAACCCTAAAACTAACTCTAACACTAATCCTAAACCTAAACCTAAACCTAACACTAAACCTAACACTAACCATAACGCAAACCTGATACATACCCTAAAACTAACCCTATATTAACCCTAATGCAAACCCCAACACAAACACTAACCCTAAACCTAACCCTAACCCTAATCCTACACGTACAACTATTCTAACACTAAACCTAATCCTAACACACACCCTAACACACACCCTAACACTAATCCTAATACTAACCCTAAACCTCACACTTACCCTAACCCTAGCCCTAATCATAATTGTAACCCTAACCCTAACTCTAACCTTAAACCTAACACAAATTCTAGGTCTAAGCCTAACTGTCACACTAACACAAACACTAACACTAACTTTAACCCTAACCCTAAACCTAACACTTAACCTAACCCTAACCATAACCCTAACCCTAACCCTAACTATAAACCTAACCCTAATAATAAACCTAACCGTAACAATAACCCTAACTCTAATACTAACTCGAACACTACCCCTTAACCTAACACTACCCCTTACCCTCACATTAACCTTAACTCTAAACCTAAAATTAACCTAACCCTAAACCGAAATCTAACGCTAATCCTAATCCTAACCCTAACATTATCCCTAACACTAACCCCAACACAAACCCTAACCCTAACACAAAACATAACACAAATCCTAACCTTAACCCTAACACTAAACCTAACACTAAGCATAACCCTAACTCTAATCATAACTCTAAAACAAACCGTAATCCTAAACTTAACCCTAATGTAACCCTAATGCTAACTGTAACCTAACCCTAACAGTAACCCTAAACCTAACACAAACCCTAAGTTCAACCCTAACACTAACACAAACACTAACCCTAACCCTAACACTAACCCTATCACTACCCCTAACCTTAACAATAACTCTAACCCTAACCCTAACCCTAATATAACCCTAATACTAAAAATAACCCTAAAAATAACCCTAACCCTAACCTTAAAACTAAACCTAAACCAAACCCTAACCCTAAAATTAAACCTAAACCAAACCCTAACCCTAACCCTAACACTAACCCTAACTCTAACACTAACACAGACACTAACACTAAACCTAACACTAATCCTAACACTAACCTTAAACCTAACCCCAATGCTCACCCAAAAACTAACCATAAGCCTAACACAACCAACACTAACCCTAACACTTACCCAAACCCTAACACTAATTTTAACCATAATCCCAACCCTAACCCTAACCCTAACATTAACACTAATTCGAACCCTAAAACAAACACTAACCCTAACCCTAACCATAATCCTAACCGTAACCCTAACACTAACATTAACCCTAACCATAACCATAATACTAACAGTAACCTTAACCCTAACACTAACCCTAACCCTAATAAAAAACCTAACCGTAACCTTACACCTAACCCTAAAACTAACCCTAACCACAAACCTAGCACTAACACTAACCCTAAACCTTAACACAACTGTAAACCTAACTCTAATCCTAACCCTAACAATAACCCTAATAATAACCCTAACCCTAATACTAACACAAATCCTAAGTCTAACTCGAACCCTAACACTAACCCTAATTTTTACCCTAACACTAACTAACAGTAACACTAATCCTAACCATAACGTTAACAATAAACCTAACCCTTAAACTAACTCTAACCCTAAACCTACCATTAACCATAACACTAACTCTAACTCTAACTCTAACTCTAAACCTTACTGTAATCCTAACACTAACCCTAACCCTAATTCTAACACTAAAAATAACACTTATGCTATCCGTAAGCCTTACACTAATGCTAACCCTGACCCTAAGAAAAGCCTATCCTTAAACTTAACCTTAACACAAATCCTAACCCTAATTCTAAAACTAAACCTGACCCTAACCCTAACCCTACCCTAACCCTAGCTCTAACTCTAAAACTTACCCTAACCCTAATACTAACCCTAACATTAACCCAAAACCTAAGCCTAAACCTAACCTTTACCCTAACACTAACCCTAACCCTAATCATGTTACTAATCCTAACCATAAACCTAAACCTAACCATAACCCTCACACTCACCCTTACCCTAAACATAACACTAACACTAACCATAACACTAACCCTAAACCTAATACTAACCCTAAACCTAATCCTAATTATTACCTTAAACCTAACACTAAGCCTAAACTTAACCCTAACCCTAACCGTATACCTAATCCTAACAGTAACCTTAACCCTAAACCTAATCATAACACTAACCCTAACACAAAAAAATAATAGTAACATTAACCCCAACCCTATCTTAATCCTAACTAAAACCCTAACCCTGACAATAAAACTAACCCTAAACCTAAATTAAACCCTAAATCTAACCCTAACATAAACCCTAAACTTAACACTAAACCTAACCCTAACACTTACCCTAACACTAACCGTAACCCTAAACCTAACCTAATCCCAAAACTTAACCCTACCCCGAACACTAATCATAACACTAAAACTAACTGTAACCCTAAACCTAACACCAACTCTAAACCTATCCCTAACCCTAACATTATAATAAACCCTAACCCTAACCCTAACACTATAATAAACCCTAACCCTAATCCTAACACAAACATTAACACTAAACATAACCCTAAACCTATCCCTCACCCAAAACTGAACCCTAACCCTAACACTCACTATAACTCTAACCCTAACATGAACACTTATTCTAAACCTAACCCTAACCCAACCCTAATCCTAACCCTTAACTTAAACATAACACGAACTTTAAACTCAACCCTAACCCTAAACCTATAACTAACCCTAACCATAAACTTAATGTAACACCCTAAACCTAAACCCAACCCTAAACCTAACAATAATCCTAAGCCTAACTCTAACAGTAACCATAATCCAAACTGTAATCCTAAGTCAAACCCTCACCCTAACATTAACCCTAAACCTAACACTAACACTAACATTAACCAAAGCACTAACCCTAACACTAACCCTAACAATAAATCTAAACCCAAACCTAATCCTATCACTAATCTTAACACTAAACATAACCCCAAACCTAACACTAAACCAACACCTAACCATAACCCTAACCCTAACACTAACACTAACCCTAACTCCAACTCTAACCCTAGCACTAACATTAACTCTAACTCTAAACTTAATCAGAATCGTAACACTAAACCTAACCCTAATTCTAACCCCAAATATAACCCTAATCGTATCTGTAACCCTAACACTAACCGTAAATATAACCTTTAAACACACCCTAACTCTAACCCTAACAATAACTAAAACTTTAACACTAACCTTAACCCTAACCTACCCTAAACCTATACCTAAACCTAGCCCTAATCTTAAAAGTAACCATAACCCTATACATAACCCTATCGGTAAACCAAACACAAAATTTAACCCTAACTCTAACACTAACCCTAACCCTAATCCTAACACTAATACTAACCCTAAATTTACACTAACACTAATTCTAACCATAACCCTAAACCTAACCCTAAAACTTAACGTAAACCTAACCCTATCCCTAACACTAATTTTAAACCTAAACCTAAAACTAACCATAACCCTAATCCTAACGATAACAGAAACCCCAAACATAAACCACCGAATCTTAACATAACCGTAACCCTATCCCTAACCCTAACCTAACAGTAACCCTAACCATAAACCTAACTCTATCACTAATTCTAACCCTAACATTAACCCTAACACTAACCCTACCCTAACCCTAACCTTAACCGTAACATTAACCCTAACCATAACCCTAACCCTATCATGAACTTTAACCCTTATCCTACACCTAACTCTAACCCTAAAATTATCCCTAACAAAAAACTTAAACCTAACCCTTAAACTAACCCTAACACTAACCCTAAACCTAACCCTATCATTAACCCTAATGTTAATACTAAACTTAACACTAAACTTAACCCTAAGTCTACCACAAATTCTAATTCTAAACCTAAACCTAACCAATACACTAACCCTAACACTAACCCTAAACCTAACCCTAATAAATAAAGCAATCATGAAATTCATATGGAAAAATAAAAGACCCAGAATAGCAAAAGCGATTCTAAGCAGGAAGTGTGAATCAGGCAGTATAGTGATACCAGATTTCAAACTATATTACAGAACAATAGTGACAAAAACAGCATGGTACTGGTACCAAAACAGGCGGGTGGACAAGTGGTATAGAATAGAGGACACAGAGACTAATCCACAAAGTTACAACTATCTTATATTTGATAAAGGGGCTGAAAGCATGCAATGGATGAAGGATAGCATCTTCAACAAATGGTGTTGGGAAAACTGGAAATCCATATGCAACAAAATGAAACTGAATCCCTTTCTCTCGCCATGCACAAAAGTTAACTCAAAATGGATCAAGGAGCTTGATATCAAATCAGAGACTCTGAGTCTCATAGAAGAAAAGTTGGCTCCGATCTACATATTGTGGGGTCGGGCTCCAAATTCCTTACTAGGACACCCATAGCACAAGAGTTAACAACAAGAATCAACAAATGGGACTTACTTAAACTAAAAAGTTTTTTTTTCTCAGCAAGAGAAACAATAAGAGAGGTAAATAGGGAGCCTACATCCTGGGAACAAATTTTTACTCCTCACACTTCAGATAGAGCCCTAATATCCAGAGTATACAAAGAACTCAAAAAATTAGACAATAAGATAACAAATAACCCAATCAACAAATGGGCCAAGGACCTGAACAGACACTTCTCAGAGGAGGATATACAATCAATCAACAAGTACATGAAAAAATGCTCACCATCTTTAGCAGTCAGAGAAATGCAAATCAAAACCACCCTAAGATACCATCTCACTCCAGTAAGATTGGCAGCCACTATGAAGTCAAACAACAACAAGTGCTGGCGAGGATATGGAGAAAAGGCTACTCTTGTACATTGCTGGTGGGACTGCAAATTGGTGCAACCATTTTGGAAAGCAGTTTGGAGATTCCTGGGAAAGCTGGGAATGGAACAACCATTTGACCCAGCTATTGCCCTTCTCGGACTATTCCCTGAAGACCTTAAAAGAGCATGCTACAGGGATGCTGCCACATTGATGTTCATAGCAGCACAATTCACAATAGCTAGACTGTGGAACCAACCCAGATGCCCTTCAATAGATGAATGGATAAAAAATGTGGCATCTATACACAATGGAGTACTATGCAGCAATAAAAAAATGACAAAATCATAGAATTTGCAGGGAAATGGATGGCACTAGAGCAGATTATGCTTCGTGAAGCTAGTCAATCCCTAGAAAACAAATACCAAATGTCTTCTTTGATATAATGAGAGCAACTATGAACAGAGCAGGGAGGAAGAGCAGGAAGAAAAGATTAACATTAAACAGAGACATGAGATGGGAGGGAAAGGGAGAGAAAAGGGAAATTGCATGGAAATGAAGGGAGACCCTCATTGCTATACAAAATTACATATAAGAGGTTGTGAGGGGAATGGGAAAATAAACAAGGAGAGAAATGAATTACAGTAGATGGGGTAGAGAGAGAAGATGGGAGGGGAGGGGAGGGGGGATAGTAGGGGATAGGAAAGGTAGCAGAATACAACAATTACTAATTGGGCATTATGTAAAATTGTGGATGTGTAACCGACGTGATTCTGTAATCTGCATCTGGGGTAAAATTGGGAGTTCATAACCCACTTCAATCTAATGTATGAAATATGATATGTCAAGAGCTTTGTAATGTTGTGAACAACCAATAAAAAAAACAAAAAAAAACTAACCCTAACCCTAAGGCTATCCCTAACCCTTATACTAACAATAACCCTAACCCTAAGCCTCACCATCAACCTAAACCTAAACCAAACACTAACCTTAACCCTAATCCTATCAGTAACCTTAAACGTATCTCTAGCTCAAACCGAAACACTAATGCTAACCCTAACCATATCCCTAACACTAACCTTAACCTAACCCTATCCCTACACCTAAAACTAACACTAACCCTAACCAGTAACCTTAACATGAACCCTAACCCTAAACATAACCCTAACCCTAACCATAACACAAACCCTAAATCTATACCTAACCCTCACACGAACCCTAAACCTAACCCTTATTTTAACCCTAACACTAACTCTAACCCTATCCCTAAACCTAACACTAAACCCAACCCTAACCCTAACACTAACCCTTAACCTTATTCTAAACCTAACCCTAACTAACCCTAAACTTAAAACTATACATAGACTTATTTATAACCCTATCCAAAATACTAATTTTATCACAAAACTTAACCCTAACCATAACACTAACCCTAATCCTAACCATAACACTAACCTTAACCCTAACAGTAACATGAACACTAACTCTAACCCTAACCTAACCCCCCAAAAAACACTAAACCTAAAGCTAACCCTAACCCTAAACCTAACACTAACGATAACACTAAACCTAAGACTAACTCTAAATCTAACTCTAACTCTAACCATAACTGTAACTCTATCACTAACGTAGCCCTAACCTTTACACAAACCCTATACCAAACCATAACCCTAATTCTAACCTAACCCCAACCCTAAGCCATACCTAATCCTAACCCTAACCCAAAAACCTAACACTAATCCTATCACTATCCCTAACCCTAAACCTAACACTAATCCTACCCACAATTCTAACACTATCGCTACCACTAAACGAACCATAATCCTAATAAGAACTCTAACCCTAAAACTTACACTAACCCTAAACTTAGCACTAAAAGTAACCCTAACCCTAACCCTAAACTTACCTCTAATCCTAACCCTAAATCAAACACTAATCCTAACCCTAAACCTAAACCTAATCCTAATCCTAAACACTACTCTAAACCTAACCCTAATTCTATCCATAATACAAACCCGAAAACTAAACCTAACACTAACCCTAACCCTAACCTTAACCCTACTAATAACCCAAACTCCAACCCTAACCCTAACACTAACTGTATCCCTAATTCTAAACCTAACATGAACCCTAGGCCTAAAGAAACTAAAGCACTAACCTTAACTCTAACCGTAATTTTCACCCTAACACAAACCCTACCCCTTCCCCTAAACTTAACATTAACCATAACCCTACCCCTAACACTAATTGTAACCTTAAACCTAACACTAACCCTAACACTAACTCTAAAACTAACTCTAAACCTAACACTAACCCTAAACCTCATTCTAACGTAACCCTAACCCTAAAACCAACCCTAACACTAACCCTAAACCTAACTCTAACCCTAACCCTAACATAAATCTTAAGTCTAACACTAACTGTAACCAGAACACTAATCCTAACCCTAAACCTAACACTAAAACTAATCTTTATAATAACCCTATCACTAACTCTAACATGAACCCTAACTGTAATTCTAATCCTAACCCTAACACAAACCCTAAACCTAGCCCTAACCCTAACACTAAACCTAACCCTAACACTAACACTAACCCTAAACCTAACCCTAACCCTAACACTAAAATTAAACCTAACTGTAATGATAACCCTAACCCTAACACTAACCCAAACACTAACATTAAATAACCCTAACCCTAACCCTAACCCTAAAACTAAACCTAACACTAACCCTAACAATAACCTTAACATGAACCCAAACAATAACCATACCATTAATTTTAACACTAAACATAACCCTAACCCTAACACTAACACTAACCCTAAACCTAACATTAATAGGAACACTAAGCCTAACCCTAACATTAACACTAACATTAACTCTAACCCTAAACCTAAAACATACCCTCACCTAAAATATAACCCTTACCCTAATCTAACCCTAACTCTAAAACTTACCTAACCCTAACACCAAACCTAACCCTAAACCCAAACCTAACTCTATACCTAACAATAAAGCTAACCCTATCCCTAACACTAAAGCTAACCCTAACCCTAACCGTATAACTAACCATAACCTTAACGTTAACATCAACTGTAACACTAAAACCTACATCAAATTCTAAAACTAACCCTAACCCTAACCCTAACACTAACCCTAAACGTAACCATAAACCTCACACTACCCGTAACCCTATCCCTAAATCTTACCATAACCCTAACAATAATCTTTAACCTAACCCTAACTCTATTACTAACACTAACCCTAACCCTAGTCCTATTGTAAACCCTAACTCTAAAACTAACCCTAACCATAACAGTAACCCTAATCCTAAGACTAACACTAATCCTAAAACATATGCTAACACTATCACTTATGGTAACACTAACCCTAACCCAAACCCTAACCTTTACATCGAGCCTAACCCTAATTCTAACCCTAACCATAACACTAACACTAATTCTAACCCTAACACTAACCGTAAACCTCTCCATAAATCAAACAATAATTAACCCTAACACTAACACTAACCATAACCCTAAGACAAACCCTAAACCTTAGAAGACCCCTAACCCTAACACTAACACCAACCATAACCCTAAGCCTAACCCTAAATCTTAGAAGATGCCTAACCCTAACCCAAATACTAACCCTAACCCTAATAATAACTCTAAACCTAACCTTGACCCTAACCCTAATACTAACACTAACCCTAACCCTAACTCTAACCCTAACACTAAACCTAAACCTAACCCTAACCCTAAACCTAACACTAGCCCTAACCCTAACCCAAATACAAAACCTAACCCTAACCCTAACTCTAATCCTAAACCTAACCCTAAACCTTTACCTAACCCTAACACTCACCCTAACCCTAACCCTAAACCTAAACCTAACCCTATAACTAACCCTAACCCTAAAGCTACACTAACTCTAAACCTAACCCTAACCCTAAACTTAACCATTACCCTAACACTAACCTTAACAGTAACCCTAACTTTAACTCTAAACCTAACCCAAACACTAACCTAAACCTATCCCAAAACCTAACACTAACCCTAACTCTAGAACTAATCCAAAAAATAGCACTAACCCTACCCATAACCCTAACCCTTACACTAACTCTAACCCTAAACCTAACACTAACCCTAAAACTAAACCTCACAGTAACCCTAACACTCACTCGAACCCTAACCCTAAACCTATCACTTATCCTAACCCTAACCATAACCCTCAACCTAACTCTAACCCTCAAACTAAACCTAAACCTAACAGTAAACCTAACCTAAAACTAACACTAATCATAATGCTACCCCTAGCCATGCACCTAATCCTAACCCCAAGCCTAATCCTAATTTTAACCATAACCATAACCATAAGTATAACCTTAACCGTATCTCTAACACAACCCTAACCTTAACCCTAAAACTAATCCTAACCCTAACCCTAAGTTTAACTCTAACACTATCCCTAACATTATCCCTAATCCAAAACATAACCCTAACACTAACCCTAACGCTAACATGAACCCTAACCCTAAACCTAACCCTAAACATAACACTAACATTAACCCAAACCTATCCCTAACACTAAAACTAACACAAATCCTAACCCAACACTAATTTAAATCTAACCAAAAACCTTACGCTAAACCTAAACCTAAACCTAACCCTAACCATAACAGTAACCCTAACACTAACCCAAAGCCTAACCCTAACCGTAACCCTAACACTAACCCTAACATAATCCCTAAACCTTACCCTAACCCTAACACAAACCAATCCGAAACCCTAACCCTAACCCTAAAACTAACCCTTACCTAACCCTAACCCTAAACCTAACACTACACCTAACACTAACCTTAACCCAAATGTTATAAGTAACATTTACCCTAACGCTAAGCCTATCACTAACCCTAAAATTAACCCTAACTCTAAAGCTAACAGTAATGTTAACCCTAACATTAACCCTAACCCTACCATAACCCTAATACTAAACCTAAACTTAAACCTAAGCCTCACTATAACCCTAATCCTAACCATAATCATAACCCTAACCTTAACCCTAACACTAACCCTAATGGGAAACCTAAACCCACGTCTAACCATAACCCTAACCCTAACCTAACCCTAATCCTAACCATAACCCTACCCTAAACCTAAATTTTACCTAAACATAACCCTATCCCTAATTGTAACCGTAACAATAAACCTAACCATAAATTAGTAAATTAACCCAAATCCTAACCCTAATCCCCACCCTAACCCTAACCCTAAACATAACCCTAACTCTAAAGCTAACAGTAACGTTAACCCTAACCGTAACCCTAACCCTACAGTAACCCTAAAACTAACCCTAAACCTAACCCTAAGCCTCACTATAACCCTAATCCTAACCGTCATTATAACCCTAACACTAACACTAACCCTAATGGTAAACCTAAACCCATGACTAACCCTAACCCTAACCCTAAAACTAACCCTAATCCTAACCATAACCCTATCCTAAACCTAAACCTTATCTAAACATAACCCTATCACTAAATGTAACCATAAAAATAACCATATACCTAAACTTAACCCAAACCCTAACCCTAACCCTCAACCTAAACCTAACCCTAAACATATCACTAGCACTAACCCGAACCCTCACACTAACCTAAACCTAAATATAACCCTAACCCAAACTGTAACGCTAAACCTCACACTAACCCTAACCCTAATACTAACCCTAACCCTCAACCTAAACCTAAATCTAACAATAACTGTAACTCTTACATTTACACGAACCCTCATGCTAACCCTAAACTTAACCTAACCCTAATCAAACCCTAACCCTAAATCTGACCCTAACGCTAAACCAAATCCTAACCCTGACTCTAACCATAACACTAACCCTAACCCTAACCATAAAACTCACCTGACACTAACAATAACCCTAACTCTAACCCTAAACTTAACCCTAACCCTAACCTAACACTTACCCTAATCCTATCCCTAACATGAACCCAAACCTTAACCCTAATGGGAACCTATCCCTAACACTAACCTTCATCGTAACACTAACTCTAACCTTAACACTAGCACAAAACCTAAACCAAACCCTAACCTTAACCTAACCATAACATAAGCCTAACCCCAAGCCTAACCCTAACCTTAACACTAACCCTAAACCTCACCCTAACACTAACCCTAACGCTTACATAACACTAACACTAACTCTAATACTAACCCTAACCCTAACCCTAACACTAACACCAGCTCTAACCCTAACCCTAAGCCTAAAGTAACCCTAACTCTAAAACAAACCATAATCCAAAACATAGCGCTAACCCTAATATAACACTAACCCTAATGGTTTCCTAACTTAAACCCAAATCCTAGCACTAAACCTGATACTATCCCTAGCCCTAATCCTAACACTAACCCTAACCCCAACCCTAAACCTATCATTAACCCTAACCCTAACCGTAACCCTAATCCTAAACCTAACACTAACCCAATCCCTAAACTTAACCTTAACCCTAACACTAAAACTATCCCTAACCCTAACCCTACTAACACTAACCCTAACCTACCCATAACCCTAAAACTAACCCAAACCCTAAACCTACCCCTCAATTTAACTCTCTTACTAACCATAATAAAACCCTAAATCTAACTTTCACCCTAACACAAACCCTAACCATAACAATTACCCTAACACAAACCATAACTCTAAACCTAACACTAAAACTAACCCTAATCCTATCCCTAACTCTAAAACTAACCCTAAACATAATCTGAACCCTAACTCTAACTCTAATTCTAACCCCAAAACTAACCCTAACCTTAACCCTAATTGTAATCCTAAAACTAACCCTAACTTTAACCCTAACCTTATCCGTAACACTAACCCTAACCATAGTCCAAATACAAAATGTAACCCTAACCTATCCCGAACCTTAAACTTAAGTCTAACTCAAACCCTAATCATAACCCTAACCCTAAACCTAACCCTAAAAATAACACTAACCCTAACTGTAACACTAACCCTGAACCTAACCATAACCCTAACATTGAACCTAAACCTAATCCTAACACTAACCCTAACCACAAACCTAAACCTAACCCTAACCCTAATGTAATTTAATCCTAACCCTAACCCTAGCCCTAACTAAAACTCTAACCCAAACCATAACCCTAACCCTAAGGTAAAACTAACCCTAACCCTTACATAACCCTATCCCTAAACTTAATTCTAACCCTAACACTAATCCAAACCTAAATCTAAATTCTAACTCATACCCCAACATAAAGCTCTACTAACCATAACCCTAATCCTAAACCTAAACCTAACACTAACCCAGAACCCTAACTATACTCTAACCCTAACACTAGCCATAACCCTAACCCTAATTCTAACATAAACCCTAACCTAACCTTACCGTAAAACTAAACCTAAGCCTCACTGTAACCCTAACACTAAACATAAAACTATTCCTAACCCTTTAACCATAACCCAACTCCTAAACCTAATCCTAACCCTATCACAAACGATAACCTAATGCTAACACTAATACTAACACTCACCTAATGCTAAACTAAACCTAAGACTAACCTAACCCTAACCTTAAACTAAACCTGATCCTAAACGTGATCGTAACTGTAAACCTAACTCTTACCTATACATAAACCTAAGCCTAACACTAACACTAACAATAACCCTAAACCTAAGCTTAACCCGAATCCTAACCCTAATCCTCACCATAACCCTAACCCTAATGTAACATTAACCATAACCCAAACCCTAATTATAACACAATCATTTATCCAACTCATAACCCTAAACCTAACCTAAGCCTATCCCTTACCTAACCCTAACCCTAATCCTCACCCAAACCGTAACTCTAACCCTCACCCTTACTCAAATTCTAAAGATAATACTAACCCTAATTCAAACCCCAACATTAACTCTACACCTAAATATAACCCAAACCGAAACACTAATTCTAACCCTAACCCTAAACCTAACCTTAACACTAACACTAATCCTAACACAAACCCTAACCCTAATCCTAACCTAACCCTAAGCAAAACCTTAAGAGTAAACTTAATCCTAAACCTAACCCTAAACCTAACACTAACCCTAACCCTAACCCCAACATAACACTTAAACTAACTCTAAGCCTAACCCTAACTCTAACCCTCACACTCAACCTAACACTAACCCTAACCATAACCCTAATATGAACCCTAACCCTAATCCTAACCCGAACTTAACCCTAGCACTAACCCTCTCTGTAACACTAACCATAAATATAACACTAACACCAACCCTAAATTAAAGACTAACCTTAACCTAATCCTAACCTAAACCCCTAACCACAACCCTACCCCTAACCCTAAAGTTAACCCTAACCCTGACACTAACCCTAAGCCTCACCCCTAACACGAAACTTAACCCTAACCCTAACCCAAACAATAACAAAACCCTAACCCTAACCATATTCATAACCCTAACCCTAATTATCTAACCTAAACCCTAACACTAACCCTAACACTACCCTAAAACTAAATATAACCCTAACTCTAAACCTAACCCTAACACTAACCCTAACCTAACCCTAATTCTAACATTAACCCTAACCCTAACCTTACCGTAAAACTAAACCTAAGCCTCACTGTAACCCTAACACTAAACAAAAATCTATCCTTAACCCTAACCATAAACCAACTCCTAAGCCTAATCCTAACACTTTCAAAAACAAATAACCTAACGCTAACACTAATACTAACACTCACCTTAATTCTAAAAGTAAAGCTAAGACTAACCCTAACCCTAACCTTAAACCTAAACCTGATCCTAAACTTGAACATAACTGTAAACCTAACCCTTATGTAAACATAAACCTAAGCCTACCCTATCACTAACAATTACCCTAAATCTAAGCTTAGCCCAAATCCTAACCCTAAGCCTCACCATAACCCTAACCCTAATGTAACATTAACCCTAACCAAAACCCTAATTCTAACACAAACACTAACACAAATCATAAACCTAACCCTAACCTAAGCCTTTCCCTTACTTAACCCTAACACTAACCCTCACCCA